>NC_045753.1:6980587-7043185 GCF_008692095.1 Etheostoma spectabile
GGCCAACTGCAGCGCACTACGAGCAGTGTTGGGCAAGTTACTTCCAAAAAGTAACTAAATTACATGTTCAGTTACAAATTATAAAAGTAACTAGTTCAGAAAGTAACTAATGCGTTACTTTCAAGTAAATTTTTAAATGCTCAAATGGGACCCCACCTTCATCCTTCTGTAATGGAACTTAAAATACATGTGCATGTTCAATTGTTTATGATAAATCTGAATATTATAATGAAATGGGCACTTAATACAAACACACAAAATGTATACACTCTTTGTAGTGCGAATAACATAAGTGCCCTGATGTTTATACTTGTGTGCTTGTGTGTGTGTGTGTGTGTGTGTGTGTGTGTGTGTGTGTGTGTGTGTGTGGTGTGTTGTGAGATAGAGCAGGAGAAGTGAGAGATGACAGCAATTAGCTTTGGAGCGAGTGGCCACTCTGAGTCATAGTGAGAGAACACAAGTGACCCCCCGACACCCCCCAGTATTTTTGTGACCACAGTTGGAAATCTTTAGCAGGAAAAGTTACCCCCCCCCCCCCCCCCGATTTCATAATCCATACCTGTCTCTTGTTGACTGACTGCTTGTGTTGTTCTTTGTGTGTCCGACTATGCGTGCTTTCGAGCACCCGCCCAACTCTACCTCTGATTGGCTTACCATGAAATTTTACTCAACCTCCAATCGTCAGCATTTATGCGCTAGTAACCAAAGAAGAAAAAAAGTTCTTTTGCTTTCTTGGCTAAGGTTGAGTAAGTTTGCTTCTCGGCTCAGAGATCAAGTTGGTCTGATGAAAACAACAGCTTAAATTATAGTAACGCGCCACATTTTTCGGCAGTAACGGTAACGGCAGTATTAAATGTAAATGTAAATGTGCTGTATTTATAAAGCGCTTTTCTAGTTTTAACGACTACTCAAAGCGCTTTTACATAGTACAGGAAACATTCACCATTCACACACATTCATACACTGTGGCCGAGGCTGCTGAACAAGGTGCCACCTGCTCATCAGATAAACACTCACACACATTCACACTTCGATGCGCAGCACCAGATATTACGATGGGAAGAGTAATCAATTAGACAATTACTCGTTACTGAAAAAAGTAACGTCGTTATTAACGTCGTTATTTATAACCCTGTCATTCCCACCACCGACTACGAGTACCCAAATGCTGCACCCATTTGCATCCACATTTTCTTCACTTGCTTCCTTTCCTCGGCTCCTAGCCCTTCCCACTGAGGAAGCATGGGAGAGAGGAAACAGGGAAATGTGTTTTTAAAGGATTACACATCCTTTCTTCTGAAGCGTTACCAACAGCTTTCAGCTGCACAGCTCCTGGGTGTTTCCTCGCTCATAGCTCCTCAAAGATTTTCCTCGCTTGACTTCGAACGACTTCCAGTTCAAGCAAGGAGCAAGGAGCTTTCGAATAAGATACTTGAGATTCAGCCATTGAGTGTGAAACAATGCACACTTCAGGCGGAATATAGTGGGCGAGGATGCTGCAGTGGTTGCAATTGAAACTGCAAAAACCGAACAATACAAATGCAATTTACACGTTTTTTAAGTACCATTATGCTGTATTCAGATAAGCTAGTACCAACTGCAGACCCGTAAAGCAACTTAAAGGAGGTGGGAAACTAGTGAAACAGTGGCCACACATACCCACCGCTTGTTTACCTTTTCTCTTTGATTTATTCATCCAAATCACAAAAATGGTTCAAATCAAATCAAGAGCTTTTCCTTACATCCCGTCAGCCTCGGCAGTTGTCCTCAAGCCAACAGGGTTAGGGAGGCTGGATCTTTTAAATCGTCTCTCTGGGGAGCCAATATACATTTCATGCTTTCTTAAAGCCAAAAGAGCAATTTAGGCAACGTAACTATTCAGCTTTCACAATGGCTGCAGCCTCCCCTGCCTGTGTACCTGGCTGGCTCCCCATACAGGGTTCTTTGCTCGACTACCAATTGCTTGTAAAAATAAAAAGTAAAAAAGCAGCTTCTGAAACAGAACAGCTCATTACTTCTCGTAATCAAGTTCAGATTTGGTTTATTCTTCCACTGCAGTTTTTCATGGTGTTATGAAAACCAAGTTGTTTTTCTCTGATTTAGATGCTGTTGGTGCTGACTGTCTGTAATATTACAGCGTGAGTCATAGTGCAGGAACACATAAATGTGTATTTTTTAATAACGCGTAATAAAACATAGCTGCATGCCGTAGCCACACATTTAAAAATCTAAGCAAAAGATACATGCAAACATATCCTGTACATAAACTGAATGTACACGCGCACACACACACACACACAACACACACATACACACACACACACGCACACAGACACACAGACACAGTTTAATTCCCCCTTTGTACAAAGATCTTAACTTGTATACAATTGTTCCCAGGTGAGTTTTTCAGGAACACACAAACACACACTGGCTTTTCTGTGTTCCATCTCTGTTAAGACCTGAGCGGCACAGTCAATTATTTAATTACCATGCCTCCAAAATTGTGTCTGAGTCTCTGTGAACTTATAAATGAGATCTGTGACTCCAAACTCTGATGCTCACCGGAGTTGACAGCTTTCATTTCAAAACAAAACAGTGGTTTAATAAAATAATAATTTAGTTTCCTGTAGTTAAAAACAAGGTTGATGGTTAAACTTGAATCACCTTTGAGAAAACAATGGTGGTGTGTTAACGATGGTCAATTTGATTTAGATTCCTGTTCCAGTTTATAGTTATTATTTTCAACTTACCAGCAGATATTGTATTTTTAAGAGTTCAATTTAAACTAATTTGGACATTTCTCCATGTGGACTGTGCAGCCATTATTCTCCATCAATTTCAAAGGAAAACATCTAGCCTTTTAGCTAGTCCAGCTAAGCCAGCTAAACATGCACTTAGCCAGTACGTAGCTATGTTTAGCAGCTAGTTGCTAACTTTATCTGTCTCTCTTTGGTAAGTCCAGTAACTATCTAATCTGTTTCAGTTTTACGCAACTACTGAGAAAAACATCTGGCCCTTTAGCTAGTACAGCTACGTTAGCTAAGCTCAGCTAACGCAGCTACTAATTGCTTCAATATTCTCTAGCTAGTTGCTTACTTTTCTGTCTGTGGGTTGGTGTTGGGCACATAGTCGCCTACAGTGGGTTTATAAGAACTTATTTTTACTAAAAACAACTGCTTTCTGCTTAAAACAAAGGTGGAATGGTGATAGTGAAAAAAGTTGTGAGCCATAAAACCAAAATAATGACCTGAAAGATGTTTAAAGGCTCCTCTCAGCTCTCAGCTCTCAGTGCGTTTGTCATTATGAGCCTCTCTTTGCACATTAAACGTTATCACTTGATCCATTGGTATTATTAACAATATTAATTAGTGCAGCTTTATGGTTTTGCTGTGCAACACTCAGACTCTGACTAGTCTACTGTATATCAACGACGTTTTCTTCACGGGATTGTTCCTGTGCCGCTGGAAGTTCCGTCGTATGTCCCTCACCTTCCACTTTCTTTGGGTATTATTATATTTATGGTTTTTTAGTAGAATTTACATCACACTCTCAACAGCCATTTTAATTCCAGAGCTCGACTCCCTACGTGCACAGGTTCCACCTAAGTTCCTTCCCGAGGCTTTTTCAGGGTGTCCAGAACTTAGCGCCACCAAAGTAGATTGGGATTGATTCAAAGAAATGCCAATAAACCAGAGCATGTTTTTCTCCCATCCTGGAATGCTGTGTGGACTAGCTAGACCGTCCTCCGCAATGCTGTGGAGGAAGGTCTGGCAATGCAAGACTACTGCTTTACCTTCTCTTTTACCTAAATACCCTGCAGGCCGCTTTCGAGATGCCTCATACAGATCTAACAAGTCTGACGGCTGATGGTTTTCAACACAAATCTTTCTGAATACCAAAATCTTCAAACGATACCAACACATAAAGGTCTGGAATAATTTTGGAGTATTACCATTTAACCCCAAAACCCTATTTTTCTCTTTAACGTCCCCTGTTCCCTCATCGCTGTCATTTCCTTCTCCCGTCCTCACACACAGTCGCACACATATAGTTTTGTTAACAGTTCAAAGCACAAAGAGAGGTCAGCGAGGGAGCATGTCAGTCAGACAAGTTGTCACCCAAATGATGACAAATTGGCCGCCTCTCCGCTCGCCTCCCAATCAAGTCCAGACCTGGCTTTCATGCACGCACAGTTCTTGTAAATGGAGATCGATGGCACCGAGGTGAAACTCACAGTCACACACAGTCAGCGCTCTGTCACTTCCATGTAGAGCTGCCTAGATGCAAGTAAGTGAATTTATCTGGGTTTCAGCGGCGAGTTTTAGTGTCTTATGCTGGTCTAAATGGTATTGTGAATCATTTTTCACCCAGAACACCCACTGAACACTTCTGCTTTTGACAGGAAAATTGTCATTTGACCAAATTGAACACAATTGCTGTTGGCATCAGGCATTTTCTTTGCACAGTATACAATTAAGTATGACCGAGGGAGAGCCTTCATCTGTTTCTGATCTGGACTCGACTACTGACCCTGCCGCAGCTCCAATGGGCTTGTTTCCAGGGAGACAAACATCATGTTACCCAACACTATGAATCTTGCAATAACATTGTCCTTATCGTTGGCGATGGATGGAATTTTCTCATTTCAGCTCTTGAAGAAGAGAAAATGCAGGAATGCTTTCCCTCCTGGTGAATGAAGAGCGGAACATGGGGCAAAATATTTTCCTCTTTCTGTGATTGTTTCTCTTACTTCTCCGGAACGTTTTTGTGTCTTTATCTTCTTTTTCTATTTTTGGCCAATTTATTCATACCTGCTGTTTGGTTTGCAACTTCACATGGAGTAGGAGCTGCTTATGTTTCACACTGAGAACATATTAATGAGCATTTCATCAGTGTGTCAATTCATATTTTGCTGGTGTGTGTGTGGTAAAAATTTGGTGACACCTACTGTAGCGGAAACTATCACAGAGGGGTTTATCGTACTTTGTGTGTAGTTGAGACACATCCTAATCCCTAACCCGACCGTCTCGTTGTTCTTTTCCTAAACCCAACCGTCCCATTCTTGTCCCACGTGTCATGGAAACGTAAGCCCCCCCACGACCTTTACCTTAACCTTACTGCGTCAAAAGGGACGCCAATAGTCCCAACCAGGCGCGTTTAGATATGACACTAAAGGAGACTTCAATAACAGGAGATTGAGGAGCGTCAATAACAACACCAAAGGCACCTGACCAAGCGTCCACATTCAGGGTTATCTTGTTTTCTCACTGTAGAACTAAACCATATAACTATATAAATCGAAAAATGAAACGTTAGTGAAACAATAACAGAGAGAAGTTCAACTTTAGCTGAGGTTTGCACTTTACGTACTTGGAATCTATGTATCAATCACAACTGAGAAGATGGAGATGTAGAGAAGAAAAGAAAAGCATGGAAAATATCAGTGAAACTCAACATATTTTCATTAGTTGAGTTTTTTCCTTCTGCTTCTTTAGCTTCTCTTTGTTATTGTTGCTTCTGTCAACCCCACAGGGATCCATAAGTTTAATGTTCTGTCACTGTATAAATCCTACCTTTTACGTTACATCTGCACTTTGGCTCCTGTGACCTCGTTGATCAGCGGGATGGACTCAGTACTGAGAAGCGCAGGAGTTTGAAGTCAAAACACACTTCCTTCATTGTATTTTGCGGCATTGCAGAACAAATTATTTAGAGAACAAATGCAGGACAAAGACTTCTACAAGGGTTTCTGCTGTGATGTGGACAAATCCCAGGACGACGCCATTCATTGCCATCATCGCGGTGCATTCATTCCCATTTGGTCAAAAAGTCCTTTGGGCTGGGAGAGGTGTGGGTGTTAGTGGGGGCAGAGGTGAAATCCAAGCTTCAAGGCCAAAACCTCAAGGTTTGCATAAAAAAAAAACAACCGTGGACCTCAGATGGCCAATGTGAAGAAAATAACTTCCCTCGTTTTCTTTTCTTTTACCACAAGTTTCCCCCAGGCGGGGGTCCGCCAAGTCGCAAATTAACGTTGATTTAGAAACAACAGAAGCCTTTTGTTTCAGAGGGCTCGGATTTTTTTCTTTCAAACATCGAGCCACTTGGCTCCGCGTCTTTGTTATTTTTCCACGCATGAAACTTTCATGATGAAATAAAGCAGAGGGCGCGCGGCGGCGTCGGGGACGGCGCGCTCGCTGGGCCTTTTGGCTGCTATCACTCATGAACCTGATGGATGAGACGAAGCCAAGCTCTCTGTCCCATATGGTGTGTCTCAGTCTGTGTCTGTCTTTTTTAAATTATTTCCTCTGTGTCTCTTTCAATTTGTTTTCTTCTTAACTTTCTCTTTTCTTTTCTGTCTCTTTACCTCTCAGCTTATCTCTTCTCTTTCTCTATTATAACTTTCTTTGTCCCTGTCGTCACCCCCCCCCCCCCCTTCTGTCTCTTTCTCAATTCATTCATTTAAACCCAATTAAAGAAACCTTTTTAGTGGCTTGCAAGCCTGAAAATCAATCTTGCTGATGAATCAGAAACACTCCTGCTATCTGTATCATTTTTCTCATATTTCCTAGTCAACACACACACACACACACACACACACACACACACACAGAGACACAAGCACAAAGGCTCAGGTTCCCTCAGGTTTTCAGATTCATTCTAGACGTCTGATGAAGAAGAAGTATGTCTGGGTCATTTCCACGCGGATGTTGGTTTTGCCCGCAGAGCGTTGCTTTTAACGCCGATATCTGATATTCATATTCATATTCTGTCATCTCTGATGTTTTTCTAAGCCCCCCTTCTACCTGTCCTCATAAATAAGGATAAGCTGTGGGTCTTACGGAGCAGCAGCAGTCATTGATGGTCGAATCCACATTTATCTCACATATCTTTAGTTTTGTGACTCAGTTTTATGGTGAGGGAACTAAACCTGTTTCCCCTGGATACATAAGTCAGCTTTTTTTTCAACCAGAGAAAGTTATGGTTGAACTAAAGCGTGACATTTTTAAGAGCCTCTCAACTAAGGCTAGGAGCTGATTCAGGCACCACCCCCACTGTGTGGAAATCAGACACACCTATCAAGCAAACTCACCCCTCCTGCAGATTCAACCTGACGCGTCTGCATTACATAAGACAATGCTTGTGATTCCACCAGCCATGACGCAGTGCCTCATAGAAGCGTTCAACGAGCGGCTCTCAGCTCTGCTACGCAAATAAATTGCGCCATTTTTATTTTTGTCGGAACCGCAGGACGTTGAACAGGCCGGACAGGGAGCGGAAGGGCAAGAGCATCCCATCAATATTCAAAATAAACACAATGTGAAGACTCCCGATCGTATATCGCTTCACTATTTTATTTGTGTCATCCGTGTTGTTTATAACTGGACTAAGTGGAATAAACCGTTTCACTATGTAGACTACTCACATTTATGGTAGAAGCACAAACTTTCTGGAAAAATTACTAAAACAATGAAATCTTAGAGTCAGGCAGGAGGACTGTGGAGGAGGGTCTGGCTTTGCTGAGACAGACCCTCCTCCAAAGCTGTGTTAAGGAGGGTCTGGCTACTCTACACAGCATTCTGGGATGGGAGGAAAGCGCCAGATTGGACAGATAGTCTAGCTAGCTGTCTCAATTTACCCTGCAGAGATCTGAGGAGCAGTCAACAATAATCCTCAAAAATCCACGGAATTTAAAATCCCAAGACAAAGAAAGCAGAAGGAAACAGAAAAGACAGGCATTTGTTGGAATTTCCTGCAGCACTGGAGCAATCCCCAGAGTGGAACATTAAGGATATAGGCTAGGAGACTGGAGTGGCCCAGTGGGTAGAGCAGGCGCACATACTTAAAGGTATATGCCTCGACGCAGAGGTCCAGGGTTGAAGTCTGACCAATGATGATTTCCTGCATGTCTTCCCTCTCTCTCTACCCTAGCTGTCCTATCAATTTAAGGCAGAAAAGCCCCAAAAACTAATGTTTTTGTTTTAAGGATAGACAAAGCGAGACTGGAATGGACAGCATACAATAAAACATTAACTGTGTATGTGAATATGTGTGTGAATATGTGCCAAGTTCTAGCAGATTGCTATTTTCCATCTGTAGTCCCCAAACAGGTTGATGGACAAATACATAGAACATTAGTATAGAGAAAGAAAGTTATTAATTAAAATAACAAGAAAAGGCAAAGAGACGATGTATAAAACGGATAAACATGGAAGCCGTTTCAACAGGACAGGGCAGGCTGCCCCCCAACACACACACACACACACACACACACACACACACACACACACACACACACACACACTACATAGATGTGCACACTCTTGTCTTAAAAGTAGCAAATGCTTAGCAAGATGTAAGAAGGCGTGGGGACTTCTACATGATATAATGTCTGTTGGCAGAGTATTCCATTGAGTCATGGCCATGCAAGAAAATGATGACTTACCAAATACCGTTTGCGTGGGGGGACACTACACACGCCCCTTGGAACTAGCGGCACACGTAGGTGTCACTTCAAGTGACAAACTAACAGAAAATAATCACTCAACTCTACAGTTGCGTCAGCTCTACCAAAGCCTGTCTACGGAAAGCCTGTTCACTCCCTATTTAACCCCACTGTACCAAATGAGTTCCACAGGGGGTGATCGCAGGCAAGTGCAAAAAGAATGGGACTCTATGGAGCTAGATGGCTAATTTTTTCTCTTTCGCCTGATCAAATCTCTGATTTTTGCAAGTTCAACATGGATTATAGGTCGAAAGTTAAATAAACGAGTACTTCTGTCCTCACTTAGTTCTTACAGGTTGAGTTGTTGCTGCCCATTACACGCTAGCATTCTGCTAATGAATGCTGATTGGTCAGTGAAGGACTGATTACGACCACAGATCTCGCTTGATGGCATCCAAAGCGGAACCAGAATGACAGAGTGAATATTATATATCTTTCTAGCGCGTGTATTGACGGAGAGAGCCTAACCTGTCGGTTGTGTTGTTGATGCCTTGAAAGAAAAAAGAAAGTGACTCAGAGCTTGCCGTAAAGCAGCCGTATCTCTGGCCGCACGATGTGTATGACGTCATTGAGATTCTAAAAGGCTTTTAGAACAAAAAAAGGACTTAAAAAAATGTAACAACCAGCAGTGTGTATTTTGTTAGCCTCCCCTTTCAAATGCAACATTCAAATTACTAGACAAAAAATTATATCCTGAGAAAAGTGGATTTTGAGAGGTATAGCTCCATAGACCTCCATTCATTCTCACCTGCAATCACCCCCAGTGGAATTCTGGTGGAACTGCAAACAGTTCAGAAGCCGGAAGTATCAAGAGAGTGGAACTCCTTCCCTTATTAAAAATCATTTGGCTTTGCTGAGCTCTTTAGCATCTTTCAGCTTTGTTTTGATTTAAAAACCTGCAAGTTTTCTGCTTTGGTACAACTAGTTTCTAGCTGGTGAACATATTGAAGCACTTATAGCAGCTAAGGAGCCAGATATTTTTTGTCAGGTTAAATGAGTTATACTTGAAAAGATTTGATTTTATATTTTCAGAGAGAAGTTGTGGCTTTTCACCATTGATGTCAACACAGTCAGGGGTTTCATTAAGCAAGCATTTAACAGCCACTTGAATTTGGCATAGAGTGGCTGCATTTTGACTAGAGATGGTCCGATACAATTTTTTGCATCCCGATACCAATTCTGATACCTGAACTTGAGTATCGGCAGATACCGAGTACTGATCCGATACCAGTGTGTCATATATTTTATTATGTTTTAACAGCTGTATACTACTATCTCTGTATGGATGTGATATGATTTATGTCTTTGTTGTTGGTCTGGCTCAGGTTAAACTCTTTGTGAAACACGAGAAACACAAACGATGACGCCAACAAAGCTTTCTTTTTTCATCCAGTGTGACAGTCAGTTAGAACAGAAATAAACTACTTAAACATAGGGCTTTATTATGTGGTATTGGATCGGTGCATAAACTCCAGTTCTTCTCGATACCAATACCAGCATTTTAGGCAGCATCGGAGGTATTGTTAACTTTAACTCAACCAAACACCATACGACCCATGATTTTCTCATTGACTACGTTGTCATGTATTGGAACAGTTGACAGGGTAGATCCGTTGAGAATAGGCTCTTTCTCAGTTGTCTTTGAGATATTTTTTTAATGGCACATGGGAACATGTGTCATATGTGTCTCCACTTTTGATTGTTGTATTTATCGTCATATTTTACCTATACACAAAACTGCACTAGATCATACATTACAGTCTTTATAATCTCTTTAACATAGCTTACTTTCCTCTGGGAATTGAGTATATGATGGGGCCGACATTAAGGTTAATTGTGAAATGACACGTGAAGTCCAACTCCTGCAGAACTATGAAGTAGCTGTATCAAATATCTCACTGAGAGGTGTTTGGCAGAAAGAAGCAGTCAGACTTCATTTCTAAACACAAGTCTGACGCACACAAAAAAAAAAAACATACAGACATGAAAGAAAAGAAAAGTGGGCTGTGAGCTGGGAGTTCCTCTGTATTATTTGATAAAAGGAGGGAAACAGAAAAGAAACAGACAGAGGGAGAGTTCACTGTGGTTTGATAAACGCAGCAGTCAAACTTTTACAATCACATCACACTACATGTGGAGTCTTTGATGTCAGAGGTTCAGGACCGGGTCACACGATCATTAACGGCAACCCGAGAGAGCCTGTAGTGGCGCGGTGGAGTGAGTGCAATACAGTGGGAACCGGAAATTGGCTCAATTCAAGTCTGAGTTGGCTTGCTGACAAGATTATAAGAGTGTGTGCAGTGACTGCGCACAACATTTAGTCTGTTACACTAGAGGTAAGGTTAATTAGTGTCAGTGAAAGTGGAGACTGCACAATTATACTTTTACAATCAAAAGACACTGCAGAGGCCGACACAACAGTACGACAGCAATAATACCTCGGAGGCTCAAACTGTCTGGGCTTTGTCAGACATGATTGTGGTATTGTAGATACAAGGCTCAGCTGTACTCCAATACCACACAAGTATCACCAAGGGTATTTCATGAATAAAAGTGTTTTTTTATTGAAGCATGTGTACTGCTAAAGAGTCACTTTCAACCCAAATACTGAATCTAGAGGTTGCCTGTCACAGCTGGAGACAAGACTAACTAGAAAGCAGGCACTCCGCCAAGGCATGCCCTATCTCACATTGTTAATGCAATGTGAATTTTCCCCACCCGGGAACACATTTTTTTCCAATTATTCCGACACCACATGAATGCAGCACAAGCGCCTCATCTCGCAATGCTAACGAAAGTGAAAAATGATTTGTTTATCCTTCCAGTGATTCGGTTCCACTCCAAAATGTAATGGGTTCTTCCTTGGCTCATGCTACACCCTTCCAACAAATATCATGAAAATCGGGCCTTAAGTTTTTCAGTAACCCTGTTGACAGACGGACAAATAAACATAACTTCATTTGCGAAGGTAATAAAGGGGCCGATAGTAGTGAACTAAAGCATTAAAGTTGTGGGATGGACAACCAAAACAGTGAGCTTAAAGACGCCAAAAAGCTCAGTAGAGCTGAGGGGAACTGCAGAGTGGGGTGGTAATTATCTGTGGCTTCATCACTACAAGTGACCCATGTAGATTGTTAGTATACATATACTGTATGAATGAGTGCAGCTTTGAAGTTTCATGTAATCAGTTTGACCAGTTGTCAGCGTCAGCTTTAGCAGTGAATGAAAAGCTCAAAAAAGCACAAAGTGCCATTACTATGGTTAGCAAAGCATTGATTAAAAACAGTTTAAACGCCCGTGGGTCAAGGCGACAGAATGGCTGGGTAACATAATATCACTTCAGACTTTTTGCTCTTGGAAAGCAAGAAACCCCCCAAAACCTCAAAGGAAAACCCACCCACACTCAAAAGGCTGGTCAACTTGTCATTAAACAACCTTAATTTAGCATGTTTGTATTGAGAGCTTAGGTTCCAGGAGAACGGACATTTCCAGTTGGAGCACTCCCAGCAGGATCAGACTGTTTGAAGCATTAAGTTTTTCATAAAAGAGAGGCCGCAGCCAACAGTGCAGGACTGAGCATAGGAACAAGTTCTAAACTAATGTGCAACTGTTTTGACATTAAAGCGATATTTAGGCATTCACCAGGGAGACCGGTGTCCTTGTCCCCTGGGAAACCAAAAGTTGAGATTATATTGAGTGATGTTCATAAATTAACTTTTTAGTTAACTTCTGAATGTTTTTCGTACATCAAGTTCAACATCACACATCAAGTAGTTTCATCTGCACTTATTTAAACCCAAACCACAATCTTTTTTTCTAACTTACACCAAGTAGTTTTGGTGTCTAAACTTAACTGACACACAGAGGAGGAGTGGTAGTCGGGAGAGTCTGGACATTTCCCGGTGAGCCGGTAGTGTTCAGAGGCCGCGAGGGCCGGTCTGATAATACTTACATATTGCAAGTTCTTAGCAACACCATCCAGCGGCCTGGTGTGCGGTTGCTGCCCGCTGGTCAAACTGTGCAGCCTCTGCGCATCCCTTACGGCGGGCAGCAGCCTCTTATAGCCATACAAACACTACTACTACTTACTACTCAGAAAGCACTAACCAAGCGCAGGTCACAACCACTTCTAAGATTTTCAGAAATATAGGGGGGGCAGTGAGCGGCCCCTTTCCAAATGGCATAGACCTGGTCGGCCTACGATGTAAAGCCATCAAACACCTTTTTTTTTTCCTCGTCACGTTTGGAAGTCTATTGCTAACGTTAACAGACAGCGTGTGAGTCTAATGATGGAAAGCCAAAATTTAAAAGGAAAAGGTGGCACTGAGATGGTCAGACTCAAAAGCAAAAAAGGGATTGTGTTGCTATGCTGTGTGTTGTTCATTTATTCATCATCTGAACAATCATCCCCCCCCTTTGAGGGCCGGTGGTCTACAAAGTTTTTTTTGGTCCCACTACACCGCTGCTGTCATGGAAATGTCACGGACACGTACCGATTACGTACCAGGGTTAAATAGAACCAGGGTGTGATTTGTGAGAAAAAAATAGTTTTGGACTATGCAACAAAACGTGCAAGAATTATTCTAGCCCCCTATCAATTCCATGGACAAGGCCAGCCGTGCCAAAACACTTATTTGCACTTCAATATCTAATGGAAAATAATCACAAAATGAAATAACGTGGTATCAAAATAAAACAGCGCTTTCAAGCTGGAGGATGGAGTTCACTTTGTGGCGAAAAATACCTTCACTCAGGAAACGCTTGTTTGATCCTCGGGAGTGTTTTATCCACGACCTTATTCCTAAATGTAACGAGTCGTTTTGGTGCCTAAACTTAACTGTCATCGTCGCATGACGCTCACTTTATCTGGCTAAACTCCACTACCATGGCCCCTGAAAGGACTGTCTTCTGGCGGGGCTTGTGGCCGGCGTCCCGGCATCCAGCAGCTGCTGCTCGTATGACTGTTTTGATTGCACTATAGTCTGTTCACGTTACAAGGCTTTACTTAGTTTAAAATCCTTTTAATTTATGAAAATATGGTGCTGGGTGTTATTTGCCCCCAACATCTCCTTCCAGGCAGCGGAAACAGTTATGTTTAGGGTTAAGGTTAGGGTTAACTGCCTGGAAGGCAACGTTGGAGGCAAAAAACACCATGGAGCGGAAAATAATATATTGTATATTGGTAAAGTAGCATTGATCACTTTAAAAATAATTCAGCAGAGGCCGGGATATATAAACTAGAAAAAATGGAAATCCCACAAATGCCCCCCCCCCTCCCCAAAAGGTATCATACTAACCATTGTTTGAGAATACGTTGCAATAATACACATTATCAGAAGTCATTGCATGTTTAATTTGAATCAAATTTTGGGAGATGCTTACGCACTTTTTTTTGCCAAGAGTTAGATAAGAAAATCCATCTCACACACGGTAAAGCTGAAGCTACCACCACCAGCCGCTTAGTTTAGCTTAGCTTAGCTTATTTTAGCATAAAG
This sequence comes from Etheostoma spectabile, assembly GCF_008692095.1. NCBI lineage: Eukaryota > Metazoa > Chordata > Actinopteri > Perciformes > Percidae > Etheostoma > Etheostoma spectabile. The sequence goes on from NC_045753.1 coordinate 6,994,586, forward strand.
ACTGGAAATGGCTCTGTCAAAAACAATGTTAATCTGGCCGCTGGTTATTGGATTTGAAAACATTTATTGAGCTATTGACCTCAGACGAAATCAACTCGTCACTATTTGAATAACTGTATGAAGAAAGGGGAAAAAAACAGTCGTAAAGGGTGATAGCCTTGATTTATGTAGCAAAATTAAAAATATTAAGATATAATGCGTCTGCCTGACAGCGAAATACAGACATGAAAGGGGAATTGATCTTCTTGACTAACTCCCTGCAAAATAGCAAATAAATGGTTTTCCCAACATGACAAACTGTTCATTTTAGGCACAAACATCTTGCATTGTATGTTGTTTGCTGCAAATGTATTCAAGGACACGCTGGGAGCTGACTATTAACACTGATTCTGAATTATTATTGTGGCATTTATTGCATCTGCAGATGCCATTTTCAAGATGTTAAACTGTGGGAGAATACACCTTCCCTGTAAAACACACAGCTTTCCTGTTATTTCCCTGCTATCTGCTGCCTCCTTCTCTCTCTCACTCATCAGCTCTCAGAGACAGGAAGCAATTCACTAACCCCTTCTCTTCACCACTCCAGTTGTTCCTGTCTCCAGCATTTTGGCAAATCATTTTGATAAATACCATGACAATTCATAAACAGGGAGCCCAGCCATACCATATTAGCCTCAATATGATGGAGTGTGTGAACATGGAGCACAAATCCAGGGCCCCCTGACTGAGTATAGTGCAGTATCCTCTTAAATCCCTTCAAAAAGCAAGCATTCCCTCATGGATTCATGAAAAGAGCCCATTTATAGACATGAAAAAAAGGCCCGTTTCAACAGACTTTAAGTGTGGCGGCCAAGGAAAACAATGTGCCTGGCCAGAAAAACTGAAGTCTGTAATGCACCGACTTAATTCCATTCTCTCGCATGAAAAGAGAATAAAAAGTTCAGGGCTGGCTGGAAAACTCGCTGTGTTTGAATTGTGTGCGACTGACAGAGGCACTGACATACAAAGTATCACTCTGCACGAAAATCAACTTGAGGCTAAATCCCACCACAGGCTGCCTCAGCGGGGCCGGAGTACGTCTCAGTGATATGGCAAGTGATTTATAGACAGCAGCAGGATTGAGAGAAAACGTGAGAGGGAAGTGAAGTAAGAAAGAGAGAGAGGGAAATAATCAGACTGGGAAAGGAAGAGAAAGTATACAGAGACAGTAATAAAGTAAAGGGGGAGACGGAGAGCGCTTGGTGCCAGTCGTCGGCCCATTTGGTCCATTAATGTGGAGAGTAACGGCCTCGCTGACTGAGGGATGATGGGAAAATGGCCTTTTCCTGTAGGGTAGCTCTTGAAGTGATGTATAGTTGTGAGGACAGAGCGCGGCGCTAGATGGCCGATTCCTCCTGCCTCAGCTCATCACAGCCATAAACAACAGGGGGCCTTCCTGCAAAGAGAGGACACTATTACATTACAGAGCCAAACCAAACTGCAGTGAGTCAACTGTATTGTTTTGGTCTGTTAACATTAAATCTGTTTAGTTTCAACTTTGACTGCAACTGCAACTTAAGAAGAAAATGATACCACACTAATACACAGTTCAAAACAAGTGCAAAACAAATGTCTATGCGTTGTAAATCTCAAAACTGTAGAATCAGTTAACATTGTAATCAATGCTCTAAATGTGAGATGTTTGTGTCACACACATCTCAGCTTCATAACAGCAACAAGGAAATTAATTTAGCAACGTACATGTGTTGGCACGGGGAACTACTGTGATTTGTGGATTTTGCGGGGAAGGTGCGGCGATTGGACAAAGTTAGATCCGCCCACAACATTTAAGATCGGGAAGTTCAGGCTGGACTTGTTTTGGAGCAACTATGCTCAAACCAGAGCTGTTTGGACCAATCAAATTGTCAGGGTGGGCTTTATAGGATGATGGACAGATGATCAACAGTAACATAACCAACCACGTCACCAAAGGACGCTCGGGTGGAATTTGGTTGTTGGAGAATTGAGATGTGTAGGTTCCGCCTTTGCATCTGTTATAGAAGATATCGACAGTGCATTAATTTAAATTGCGGAACAGAGAACCGCGATCAAGGGATTTGTTGATCGGAAAGACGTTTTTTTCCGCCGTTCCCACGGGATTCGGCAAAAGTTCAACATATGTCACATTGCTCTGAGTGGTTGTAGGTCTATCCAATTGAGTGCAGAGGCATTTTCTTTCCCAGTTCGGTTGAAACACGCCCCATGATCACAGCCCAGTGGAGCAGTATCAGACTCATATTCTGAGTATGACAACTTCCAGCTATGAATGTTCATGAATGCTTGCCAATTCCTGGAGAAACTGTCTAATAACCATAGAAATGGCACTTCTGCCCTAAGTAAAATGGGACAAACCCACAGACATTTGTCACTTGACTCAGCAGTTTTAGTCATGTTTGCAGCAAAATTTGGAAAAAGTTCCCCAAATTTGCAAAATAGTTTCACGCTCGATTGAGGTGGTTTTTGCCTTTTTTGAAAAAGAGTTAATGTGCAAAATGGGACATTTAACTCACATGACTATAGTCCCGGTATCCATCGGATGGGGGAAGGATCGGGATACGGGTCCCATTCACTACGGCGTACACTTGTGGCACAAGTTGCGTAGTGGAGTTGTGGTGCGCTTTAGCCTGTGCCTCAGTCACCTCGGCTAAATTTATGAATTGGTTCAACAGCTTGAACCGTATGGCATTGCACACGGCGTATACACAGCGGTGAACAATTGTCTCGCTGACACAAAATGTCTCTGCCACAACCCAGTATTCTGCACAGGCGACCAACTTGTACATTGCTTCCTCTCTTCATTTAGCCAAAGAACTCACTGTAGCTTCTAAACCCTTTCATTTAGCAAGTCGGTTTGCAGTGTTCAACCATGCCTAAGGTCAACTCGTGACGAAACTACGCTTTGCACAGTTTAATTTATTCGCTCTAAACCAGTTGATGGAAACGCTTCGACATTTTTAAATTGTATTTAAAATTGGCTTGACCATTAGATGGAAACATAGCTGCAGTCAATGTCAGCTCATTGTTTTGTGTTGACAGCTTGAAACGTCACTGTTTTGGTTCACTCCTAGCGCTCTCATTAATCTCACGCCCATTGTACACATCTAGCATCTAGCTAGTGAACACAGCGGAGGATTCAGCTGCTAAAGTGTGTCAGGTGTTGGTGCAGAGCTAGTCTGGCTCAAGCAATGTACATTGCCTCCACCTCTCGCTATCTCCTCTATCGGGGCTTAGCGCCACCCAGGACTGTTTTGATTGGTTCAAAGAAATACAAACAAGCCAGAACATTTTTCACCTATCCCAATATAGACAAGAAATATTGCCAGAGCATACTTACATTCTGGAGATAGGTCTGGCAAGGTGAGACTAGTGGAGACCAAACCAAACCTGGAAAGGAAAGTGAATACTGGACTTGCATTTGGCCAGAAACGTGACTCCAAATGAATATTATTGTTACTCCATAAGTGCTGGTTTGTTGAATAGGCAGCTGTTTTCATATGCACATTACTATACATCGACTGTACCAGGTGGTAATATGTCAGTGTTGTTGCAGTTGTTTGTGCTGTCCCTAAAAATGCTGGTTTAAAAAATAGATACTTATGTTTAAGCAGCCTTCTTTTGCGTCTACATTTGTTTCGTTGTCGTTAAGTGACTAGATATTTAACCTTATGAATATTTATGTATGTATATGTTATGAATGGTGTTAAGGAGAGAGGAGCACCCGAAAAAATTTAAACAAAGTGCAAACAGACTCCAACTGAGCCCTAACAAAAGACAGCAAAAAAGGTAATAAAATGTCTGAAGAAGTTTCTGAAAATGTCCAAATTATCTAAATTATTTCTAACAATGCACACACAATTTCCTTCACAATCACAGGAGGACTAAAATGCTTTGTTCAGCGAAAATAGTTGCGTTTGGATTTTATATGAGTCCACCAATGGATAGAAGACACTTGGATAACGTTGGGCAGGAACGTCAGATAGTTTTTAGACGTTTCATAACCTATTTTGTTGTCTTTAGTTTGGCCACCGTCGAAATGTGTTTGCACTGACATGCTTTCATTTTTTTTCAGAGCGCCACACTCCTTCACACTATACAATAGAAAACCTTTTCTGGGACCAAAATAAGGCTAAGGGGGGTAGGACATTTAAAACATGTATATTATTTTTGGGTGAACTGTTCCTTTAATCCCTTGAGATTTCTTTTTTATGATGTCTGCGTGTCATAAGGTTTAGGGCAACAACACACTTACTCTTTGCTGACATGAAGCATCAAAAAGATTTAAAAGTGATCCATGATGTTTTGGACATTTTTTGTCCTCGTTCACAGCTGCAAAACTCAGGTGGCTTGGGAATTAATTCAACCTGCACTTAAACAAATCATATCAATTCAAAACCTGTCAAATCTAAATCGTTCACAACATGATATCCCATTTAGAAGTGAAAAAGTGCATTCTCTTAAAGTGCACATATTGTGAAAAAAATCACCCCTTATCTGGGAATTGGCGTTATTTTGTGTCTCTGGTGGTTCCACACACATACAAACTTGGAAAACAACTATCCATGCTGTTTTGAGTAAGATACGGTTTCTGAATGTCCTCTGCCTTCAGTCTCCGGGTGAGCTGTTCAAAATCTGCACGCTAGCATGTTAGCTCGTTCTCAATGGCAAAACACTGCTACAACACACACTGGTTCACCATAATCTCCAAAAGAACTACTTCCATGTCCCTGTTCTGCAGGTATTCCACAAGTGGTCCTCGTTTAGAAGAAGTCTCCCAGCTAATCCTGCCTTGGACCGACCAAAGTTGGAGAAAGAGTTATCTAGCTGATGGGATCTTACCTAGCTACTGAGCATGTGCGACTCCCAACAAAGATAGTAAAGAAGTGAGATGTCTCACTCTGTAGCTAAAACAGAGACCTGAACACACAGGGTGAAAACAGGATCTGCAGTAATGTGTGGTACAACAAAAATATGGTGTTTTTTGAAAATGAAACCATGTAAACCTATTCTGGTAAAACCTCAAAATACAGTTATGAACCTGACAATTAGCATAATATGGGCGCTTTAAACTCTCTGTAACTATTTGTGCAGGTGAGTGTTTAGTGAAGACTTACTTATGAATTATTCCAATTATTGTTCTCTGTAAAACACCAATCGCATACACAGTAAAACAAGACAACATTTGGTATTGTAGTACAAATTAACTAAAGCTGTAGCTTTTGTGCTTTATTTCAAAGTGGCAACAAAGCTTGCCTGGTCCACCATTCTGACTAAACAACAGCACAGTCTGGGAGCAGTTAACAAGGAGCCAGCTGACAGGTCTGCTGCTGGAGTGTGAAAGTGACTGCTGCGTCTGGTGCTGCAAACCGTTCCTACTGGAAAAGAAAGATATGCAATCATGGCTGGCTTTTTAGAAATTGCAGCTGTTCCAGAAGACTGAGATGTGAATAATAGGTGCAATTTGAGATTGTTGTCAATTTTTCAAATAACTGACAAACACATCTTGGATGATTGTTCTCAGACGGAGGGCCTCTGAGGAGGAATGGCCAAAACAACTCACTTAGAGAAAATTGCCGTCTTGAAAACACTGGAGGAGTCAGGAGAGTGATCACCATTTCCTAATGAAAGCTCTTCTCATGGGAGACATTCGGACTCTTCCTTCACACAGTCAGACAGACAGGTTTGGTTTAGAGAGTTTGAAAGGTTTGGGCCTCAGCTTTAAAGGCTCCCTATCACATGTTTTCTTATGATTAGTGAGAGTAAGTGCTAAGCGGGAGCCCCACAAACTCCTTAGTGGGAATCTGCTGCTGGATGGCACAGTTTTTCATAAACGCACGTTGGTCTGTCGGCACATTCTCAAGCCTTTTTGCACCTGTCTGTCTTTGGTTTTTCAGTTCAGCATCAAGCTTAAGATCCGGTTTCTCACTTTCCTTTTTGTGAAAAAGGGATTTCCCCAGCTCCTTATTCCTAACCATAATGCAACTAAATGTCCTCTTTAAAGTCAATCCATCTGCTGGCCAACAGTACAGCACATCAACCACCGGATCAGATGATAGGACACAATGAGAACTTAGCTTTGTTAAAAAGAAAGAAAAGAAGAAAAAAAAAGCCAGCAAAAAGTATTTTCCTAATTGGGCCTGCTTGGGGGAAAGCGTGTCAGGGCTGAAATCCATCACGCTGATTGCTGGCCTTGTCTGCATAGAGCCACATGGGGGTGGTGCTGTGTGGGGTTTTGGTTGGGGTTCTTGTGGTTTTCGATTCTGCACACGCTAGTTGGATCTCGGGAGGGAAGCCCTCGCGCAGCCCGAGAGCAGCTCATTACCTCGGTTAGTCATCGGCCCCACTGTCTGTAGCCGGATGATAAATGAGCAGGCCCTCCAGTGTGCCTCTGGCAGCCCTGTGGCACAGGGTCAGGCTGACATCTCCCGAGGGGCTGGGGGGGGCGCAGACAGAAGGGTGGCCGAGCATGAAGCAACCACACTTCAGAGAATCCGTAAAGAGTTTTCTGGGACTTTGAAAACTCTCCAGTTGCTATATTGGAGGTCTCCTCTGGCAGCAGAAGTTGTGTGAACAGTTGACTTCCCATCCATCTCAACACTGATCACTTATAGTCTATGTTAGGGGGGAGGAAATTGATTCACTTAAGAACTGATCCAAGACTAATGTTAGCAGAGTAGAGAAGCGGCTGACCAGCACAGACTGCAACACTTCACAAGACTTCAACCAACTCTGGTCGGGCAAAGAAATGAACTCAGCCCATGTTTCAAAGGCCTCTGCACCTGTACAGTCGGGAATGCACGGTGGGTTTGTTACTATAAAACATTTAACCAGTGATTCGGGTCACTTTCGCTTTCTCATTACACACACTTCATTGAGAACCAATTCAGAATCAAAATGTGAGTTTCCTTAAGAATTCCCACCCCTAGTCTATGTCCTATCAACTTTTGAGTTTAAATAATGACCAAAATCTTTATTCTTCATTGCAAAACATAGCTCCAATAATTTGAGCTAGCCAAACCAGCTGCAAAAATCAGAATTTAAACAAACCTATACCAAATTGTGAAGAAGGACATTTTTTTTTGTGAAAGCTGGTATACTTATTGAAGAAGATGCCAAGTTCATTTTACATGTTGTTGTTGCCAGGCCTGCTATTTGTTAGCAGACTAAACTCACAAAGCCAAGACAATTAGTTGAGATTACCATAGTTGACTGTTGCTAATCTGCGAAAGTCACAGTTCAGCAGTTTATCTCCAGGTGGTCAAGTGTCTTTTTTTCTTCTTAAATATTTAGGTTATTTGCACACAGCTCATTCTGCAAATGATCATTCAGTTTTCATTTGAACTCTGAAGATTCTGTAAAATGGGAAATACTTGTAATTTTCCAATGTTTGCCTTTAGGAGCTCTCTGTCTCTCTGTCACACACGACGGCCATGACTTCCCCTGTCATGAATAAACGTGGTCTAATTCTCCTCAGATGTTAGTTGTTTTTTCACCATAAAGTCTGGCAAATTGCACTGATTTGCAGTCATAAATTTGTCATGCACAAGTTTCCCCTCCGACTCCAGCAGACATTCCCACTTTCAGCTGCCACTGCTGCGGCTACTTGCAGCACCAATGCGTGAGACAACCGGACGTCTCCCAGAGAGAGCGAGAGGGCTGTGTGTGTGTGTGTGTGTGTGTGTGTGTGTGTGTGTGTGTGTGTGTGTGTGTGTGTGTGTGTGTGTGTGTGTGTGTGTGTGTGTGTGTGTACCTGTCACTCTTGCTTGAGTGATGTTGATGTGAGCTCAAGTGGCATGACCGTGGCTCTCTATGAGGGAGGTATGGCACAGAATCCAGACTGTAGAGGAGGATGGTGTGTGTGTGTGTGTGTGTGTATGTGTGTGTGTGTGTGTGTGTGTGTGTGTGTGGGGGCACTTGGCACACATCAGATGAAGGGATGTCATGCCCCTCAGACTCTTTCTCTCTCTCTCACTCACACACACACACACACACACACACATCCATATCCAACAGCAGCGAGCATGAATGGTCATTCAGCTCCAGCCAGCAGTATGAAAACAAGTCAAAGGGAGGAAGAGGAGGAGGAAAAGGGGGATGATGAAGGATGGGGTCTTGGGCCAAAAGAAACACGGTGGGCTAGTCTGTCCTCCTCCCTGTCCTGATGAGCACCCCAGGCAAATATTCTGTGAATGAGAGCATATTTTGGGGGGCTACACTTCGAATTTTACCCTGCGAAAGAGAGGGACGAGGTGGAGGAGGAGAGGTGACTCATCCATGATGTCATACTAGATGAAAAATGTTAAATGAGTCTCAATGTGTAATAGAAGACGTGAATTTTGGCCTGTGTCTTGGTCTGGTACTTCTATTACTGTACAGCAGCACTGGTGCTTAACCTTTTCAGCTTGAACCCAAAAATAAAGTAGTGCCCTTAAAAACCGCCCGGTCAACACTTCTTGCTTGTTTGTGTGGTACAGAAAGCTCTTTAACATGTACAAAACATCTGTGGGGAGGCATGCATGGATGACAGTTAGCGGAATGGTTCATCGCTTTAAGAAATGTGCTTATTTATGTCAATGCTGAAATGTAAATGAGAAGATAGATACCACTCTGACATGAGAGTGGTATTTATATTATCATCTAACTTTGAAATAAAAAGAAAACAAATAAAAATATTTCCCAAATTTGTTGAGCTTTTCATGTAACTGTCGAAACAGAAAGAGCATTATGAGCTAATACATATTTCCAGTGCAGCTACAAAAAAGAAAAAAAGAGAGCTTTTATTCCACTGTTTCATTTATAGAACAAGTAAAATAGTCCTCATGGAACATTAAGCCTCAAACTCGATTTAATATTTGAGCTTCAACACCTAATAATAATTATTTTTCTACGTTCACTCCCTCTCTCTCTCTCTCTCTCCATTATACTCTGCGTAGCAGCTATACTGGTAACCAGTCTAACGTGTGTGGGACCAGAGCCTGGACACGGTTCTTTTGATCTCTGGCTGCAAACCCACAGTAATGAGGTGACTTTATGATCATTGAGAATTTATGCTCATTGGATACAACAGTTTTCAATTCAGCAAATTATGAACCGTGTCCGTCTGACATTTTCTTTACTTCTCCCATTGCAGGAAAGCCGTTAAGTGAGAGGTCTTGTGAAGTTTGCTGCGGGTGTGACAAGTACTCATGAGGGTTTCACTTACCTTTGAAGTGGCGGCTAATCACTGTGGTGAAGCAGTTTGGGCTCAGTGGCTACAACTGCTAAACCAGAGGAGTCGATATGGACCTGGAGCCTTGACACATTTCCACAGGGCAGGGTGGCACAATAGAGATTCATAGTCTTCAAAACATTAACGTCAAAAGTCAGGTTTTGTCACTAAAATCAAAGAGCAAGGGTTCAGCGATCACAAATAAGAAGTATACAATGACAATCTTATGCACAAAGTTGGAATCCAAAACAACATGACCATGGCTCCAGATGGAAGGGGGAATCTGTGAGAGACGTGAGGGTTACACTTGTTTCCCCATCTGAACTTTAAAGTCAACCCTTAACCCTTTAAATCACATCCCCAGTCACATTGTGCACCTGATTAACAATATATGCCAAAAGAAATACAAAACAAATCCATTTATTCATGTATCAAAAATTAAATCCAATCAAGGTTTCTTCCTGTAAAACAAAATAGGATGTGGGCTAACATTAGCTCGTACCAACCAATGTTAACCAATAATGCCATGACAATTGATCTGCAACTTTAAGCAGTAAAGAGCTAAGCTAGCTAGCACTTTTCAATGATCGAATCAAATTCATTCCATGTCCCGCCTGTCGATCCCGTTTCACTCGGAAGAGACTTGAATTTTCATCTTGACTTCTAATGCCAGGTACTGAGTGTAGCTTTCTCTAGATTAAGATTATTTTTACATGATTAATTTTTGGAAGACCCGAGGAGGTGACGCTTACGTCCAGGTCTTGACCACTTACTGAAAATGGTTTTTCAGTTAGATTGGGAAGGAAAAACTGTATTTTTTGAGAGAGCTCTCAAAGAATCCAAGCAGAAACAAAGATGCAGTTGAGAGAGGTAATTCCCCCCCACTTACAGTATAAACACATCTGTGAAGTTTGTTTCAACTAAACCTACAAGGCTATGGTTAGGAAAATAGGGTGGTCATGGTTAAAAGAAACCAAAATATAGCTGTTGGTAGCTGATTGGATGTGAACTGTGGTCTCTAACATCAAAGTCGTGCCCTTTGTCCCCCCCAAGCATCTTCCCTGACCTCCTTCTTAAGAGGTTTTGTGGCACTATAACAACGTCAAGCTATACTTTTAGGGCCCCAGATCCCAAAGGGGCCCTTTGGTAATCAAGCCTTGGTTACTGTCGCCTTTGCATTCTGAGAGAGAAGAGTAATTATTTGCATGACCACAAGAGGCTGCTTGTCAGTAAAACATAAGCGTTGGTCGTTTCAAGGGTTTGATCAAATGATTAATGCTTTTGTTTTTACTCTGCCTGTTCTCATGAACCATTCATTCAAAAAGCTACAAAATGTCAAGCATTCTAATTTTGGCGCATTCCACGTTTTTATTGTTGTTGCTGTATTTACTACTTTGACTGCGTAGGGAGGAGGTTGGGGTGGAGGGGTGGATGGGTGGGCGTTAATGTAGAAATTTCAAGCCAGCGAACTTAGTTCGCTTCCTGGAGAAAACTAAAGCCTTTCACTCAGGAAATGCGTGTTCCTTAGGAGTGTTTAAATCCAAACCACAAGCTTTTTCCTAATCTTAACTAGTCATTTCAGTGCCTAATCTTCACTCATGGTGCTGTATACCTGACTCAAAGTTGCCTATTTTTGGGTAACTAAACCACCAATTACCCCTTGATACAACAGAGGTCTGTAGCCCGGGTCAAGAAGCTCTGTAGCGGCCTAAACAACTAGCTACTGCCGCTCGGCGTGACTACCCGGCAGTCTCCTAATTTCGTATCATATGTCTTGGTGTGCATACATTTTTGTGCGATACCTAACCCGTTCTCACTCCGACAGCCGTAAAATACGGACGTTTGGACTCTGGCTGTCCACATTTGATGCGACAAAAAAGGCAACCTTCGGCGTGTGAAGAACGTACTGGGGAGAGCAGAAAATCTAGACGGGGTTTAGTAACACAGGACTTTCACCCAGGAGAGCGGGGTTTGTGCCACGTGGGTGTCTTTAACCGTTCAAGGAGACGAAAGGTAACGTCTTTAAAAATTGAGTCATGAAGGGTAGTGACACTGAGGGTGATCACGAAAGGTAGCACTAAAATTTAATAATTAGTGTAATCTCAAGTAGGTTAGGGTTAGGGTTTTATCTGTCTTAATGTTTTTACTTTTAACTGTTTGTGCTTGTGTTTTATCTGTTTAACTGATTTTGTGTAAAGCACTTTAAATTGCCCTGATGCTGAAATGTGCTATACAAATAAAGCTGCCTTGCCTTGCCTTAACCGTCCCGTTATCGCCGCGTGTCGGGAAGCCGCTTTCTTCTTTAACTGTTCCGTTATTCCCGTGTATAACAGAACCGTAAGCCGACCCACAACCTTTTCCTAAACCCAATTATCCCGTTCCCGCGATTAATAGAACCATAAGCCCATGCACAACCTTTTCTTTAATCTAACAGCATCAAAAAGGACACCAATAGTCCCGACCAAGCGCGTGTTGTATGGCGGTAAAGGTCTCACTTACCAACAATCACAATGACAAAGGCACCTGACCAAACGTCCGTATTTTACGAGATGGGAGTGAGAATGTGTTGCGATATCATACGTTCATGAGAATGCACTGATTTACTGGTGAGGACGATCTAAAACGCCATCAAAAGAAGACTCACGAGAGCAACATTCGTTTGTCCAACCCCATTAGAACCAATTAGACAAGCCCACGCTGAGTGATAACAGAGTTTGATAGCTCCCTGGGTGGAGACAGATGCTATCTGGCTCCATCGTTGAAACAGCACAAACTTTAAACACACCAGTGTTTTACTGAAAGGGACCCCAGTCCCAGTAGAGTCCTTTATATCCGATGTAAGACAAGGTGGTGTCAAAGAGCCCCTTGTGATCCCCTTTCAAGACCAGTAGGAGGTATTTTAATAGCTGTCTGGCCCGTGGTGGCTCTAGCCTGCTGCCATCTCTTTCACAGGGAAACTATTGTACTGCGTCAGAAACAGAAAGCAGAGGAGAGCCTGTCACTCATCTTGGCCAGTTATCAGCTATCTTGAGGCTGAGATAAGCATCTTCAGTGAAGTCCCTCCCCCCACACTGCAACATTTACTATGGTGTTTTGCTTTTTCAACCACACAACAGCTGATCTTACTCTGGGACAGCTTTGCATTACACACAATTAACATGAACTTGGATGAACTTTGAAATGCACATTTGTGCCATTGACCAAGCCATTTTGACAGCTGTTGACTCTGAAGAAACAGAGAGATGAACAGAGTCCAAAACAACCTAAGAAGCACATTAGCTGTATTGCACCTTTTTCTGTCAGATAGAAAACTCAACAAAAAAAAGGAATGATTCCCATGTGTGAATTTGACTGTTCCCCTTTCTGAGATGACCAGGTATTTAAGTGCCAGGAAGTAATAGCAACTTTTGCTTCTCTACTGTGACAGATTTACCAGTAAAACGGAATATTTGACCGGTGTAATTAGGTTTTAGTTTTTTTTTAACTCTAACCTGCCAAAATGTAGGTAGGCATAAGTTCTTCAGACCAAATGTGAAACGAATTTTTGGAGCGACGCGATTACTTACAAAGGCAATGCAAAGACACAACTTTGTGCAGGGCGACGCAAATAGATGTGAATAGCGGACGTCACTGAGTATCAGAAATGGAGGAAAAACTTATTGTTGTTGACTGTGGGCACAACTTAATATCAGTACTGAGCCAGACCAAAAAAGGAGAGGGCTTGCAGAAAAGTGAGCAAAGCCATAGGACTACATGGTAAGTTCTGAAAATATGTATTGGTTACGATATTACAGCTATCAGTTGCACTTTACTATGAACCAAGTTGGCACTAATGCTCCTTTCCCGAGTTAGATAGCACTCCAAAAAGCACCCCAGTAAGGCAAGGCAAAAATCTCTTTTGAGGGAGACTTGGCCAAGATAACACACCATTACAAGGTTACAAAATTTTCAAACATAAAAACACAAACATAAAAATAGAGCAACAAAACAGCAATCATCAACATCAACATCTTGGCTCACTCGGAAACCTTGAGCCGTGCCGGGTCAACCACACACACCGCTTTGCTTTTGGTTGAGGCTGCGATTTCACCGGTCAACTTGTTGAAATTTATTAAAATTGTTGAAACGTCTACCAAAGATGAACACCAAGCAATTTAAAGATGCTAATTTGCTTTGCCACTGGAAGCAAATGTTTTATTTGCCGTTTTCCTGCCACCATGTCGCCCAATGGTTAGCCCAGTGGCCTCACAGAGAGAAGAGTCTGGGTTTGAGTCCAGGTCGTTCCGGGCCTTTCTGTGTGGAGTTTGTATGTTCTCGCCATGTTTGCGCGGGTTTCCTCCGGGTGCTCTGGCTTCCCCCACAATCAGAAAACATGTACTAGGTTCTGGCTCAGATCTGTAAATGGCTGCCCACTGCTCCCTTGAGTAGAGAATGGATTTTGCTACATGTGTGTGTATGTGACAACAAAGTAGATTGATAGTGGATAATCGCTGATGTCAACTTTGCAGATGCGTGATTCTGTCCTTATATGACCAGTGTGGCTAGAAAGTCACCCAAAGTCCCATTTGATTGGATGAACTAGCCACTGAGTCATTAAACATTTGAAACCATTTCAAAGGAAGGGCAAAGTATAAAAAATATTCAGGTGCTGATTTTATTTGTAATTTTTAATTTAATTTGTTTTTTTTTAAAACATGTAGTTGACTTAAAACAATAAGGGACAAAGGATTAAAACTGAGAAATGTATTTCTCATTTCAGGGACACTGTTTCTGGACAGAGATGTTGCTGGTTTTACATTTTTAATGTACTTTCTAATGCTATGAACAACACAAATAAAACTCCTTTCATTTTATTTGGTTTTGGTTTTCTTGTTTTTAGTACTTTAGGTCTTTAAGTCTACTTGGCACTTTTGTTTAAACAATACTTTAGACTATGAACTATTTGGTAAATCTAGTTAATACTATTGTAATCTGTCTGGCTGTAACTGATGTTGTGTATTGTCCCAAAAGGCCTTTTTTAGAGAATGAAACCCAGAGTCTCAATGAGATTACCTGTATAAATAAAGGTTATTTACAAAATGAAATAAATTGGCAAAATTACACGTTATGTTTCTGTTAAACTTTGCAGCTCTTATAGGATCTTTCGTGTCTGACCCTAAATAGCCACCCTACATGAGTTGATATATGTAGCATATTATATATTATATATTTTTATTTTCACGTGGGAAGCTTTGCTGCTAATCCAAACTCGTAAGCAGTTCACCTATAATGCTGCATGTCTATGGTTGGCTGTGCGCACCGAGGCGTCACCATCTGTCATCCAGCAGCAGAGTTTGCGTGCGTCCTCCCTTGGTTTCCTCCCATTGTAGAAACAGCTGTAGACCGTGAACCGTGGAGTGTGGGTCTAACACGGATTACCCGGATACCGGCTGGGTGGGCATCAAGCAGCGAGAGACAGAAAAGCAGCGCTTCTTTCGTTCTTTTCTTCTTTTATTTTTACTGAATTAAGTTTTTCCACTTTTCTTTTGAATGGACTTATATCCTATAACATCAACCATGGCGAGCCGGATTTTTCACACCCTGCATGCGTTACTGATTCTGGAGTTGAGCTGGGGTAAAATGCTATCTGAGGATCTCGGTGAAGCGGTGCCTCAAGGTGCTGGTGTCTCACCGGCTGTGGAGCAGCGCGTCTTTGCGCACGAGAGCGCAAACCGGGACATGGTCTCCATCAACATGTTCAAAGTGTACGAGAAGTACAGTAAAGAGCCGCAGAGCCAGAGGGACGGAAACACCGTGAGAGGTTTTAAAGCTGTCCCGAGTGAGTGGCCGGAGTCTATTCATTCCCTATTTCTTTAGCAGAGAGAATAGGTCAGACTAAAATAATAGTCACTGCTAAAACTTGCCGTGTTGGTAGGTTGGTTAATCTGCTTTCCATAATTTGTCAAAATAGATACATTTACATTTAAATTGTTACACTTTGCTTTCTTAAAAATCTCTAGGGTATTTTTGAGTTTTTTTTAAATTTAGCTTAACTGAATCATGTTTTTGTGTCACTTAAGTAATTGTCCAGAGACCCAGCTGGCCATTAGAAGTATCACAGACTCTAGAAAACGGAAAACTATTTATTTCTTAAATCAGTTTAAAAATTGTAAAAAAAAAAAAGGTAAATCCGCATGAGCCTATTTTTATTTACAAATAACATTTTTACATTATTTAAATGACAATTTCCTGCTCCTTATCCTTAAATGAAACTCAAGATTTATGTCATTTAAAGGGTGCTGAAAATTATTTTTGTTTCCTCTTTTTTTTTTCTCTTATTTTGTTATTTCATTTCAGATTGACTTTTATACTGTCCGCCAATCTGACAGAAAAAAAGCTGAAAGTTTAGATTAGCACAAAATAAAACTTGAAACAGCCTCTGATCTTAATTATGATATCTGTGCGACATCCTAAACGCAGGTGTTTTGTCCCTCACACATTCAGCTCTCGCTCCCCTTTTGGGTTAAACATCTGCACCTCTATGCCCCACCGGTGCTATGATTTAGTGATTTAGTGATCCGGGGGACTTTAAGTCTCGAGCACTGTTAGTTCTCCGGTAGCTTCAACAGCCTAGGTGTTAGACAAGAGCCTATTATCACACCCAGACACTGGCTACACAGCGAAAAGCCTCAGTGGAGCTCTCGCTGCTATAAGCATTTCCATATGCCCGCGACAGACAGACCTACTGGACCGATCCAGTGTTTGTCTTTCAGGCTGTGGTGGAAGTGTGGGAGACGAGGTTTGAACTTCAAGAGTATAGCCATCTATAGGTTCAGGCTTTTAGTCTTGGGTGAGACAGGCACTTAAAGCATGCCACCCTTAATATTTTCCATGCTGCTGCCCATGTCTGTCAAATGTGTTGAGCAACATTTTGCAGGAGACGTATTGGATGTTGTTATTCATGTCAGTCAAACGTGCCGGAATGAGATGATAACGGAGGGCAAAAGGTTCAAGGCAGCAACGTGATCGCTTTAGTCGTCTTTATTGTCCATGTCAAGGAGAGATATCCTCCTTCAGGGCTTTAGCGTATTATGGTTGAAACAGCGAGCACAGTGCTGATTCTTTTTTTAAAACCAACAGAAAATTTAGAAAAAGCACGGAAGACAGGATGAAAACAAGGTTGTTCTGTGTTTTCTCAGACATTTTTTAACTTGAAGAAGAACTTTGTTTTTTCTTCTTCTAATTTCTTTCCAAAATCTCCAGGAGTCTTAGACGGCAAAGACGTCTTCCAGTTCAACCTGTCCTCCATACAAGAATCGGAGGTCATCCTCCACGCCTCTTTTCATTTCCTCTACAAGAGGCCGCGCCACCACCAGCGACCTTGGCGTTTCCGAAGGCCCCGCCATCCGTCCAGCGAACCCCAGCATCCCTACCTTCCCCCGCCTCAGCTGCTCTTCTACGGAGTGTCCTCAAAGTCACCTTTTGCAACACCACTGGGGAACCAAACTCTGACTCCTTACAAGAAAGGCTCTTGGCAATCCAGGGATGTAACGGCAGTGGTGAAAAACATCAGGGACGCCAAAGAGCTCGTGGTCACGGTGGAGTTTGACATGGGGTTCGGGGCAACTCGGGGGCAGCAGAGAAGCCCTCATGGCCAAGAGCGCCTCTCTCCAGCTAACCTGCCGTTTATCTTGCTGTATGCTGATGATCGAGCTATAGATGAGCCAAACAGTGTGGCCATGTCGCTCCAGCGGTACGGGCCTTTCCCTGTAGCGGAGGACGCGTCCCGTTCAGATTCAGCCTCAGCCTTGAGGATCCGGAGGGAACTTCATCTGCAGACCCAAACCAATGACATTCCAGAGGTCCAGTACAACACTCTGAAAAATCATGAACTGTGGCAGAACACGTATTTCCCAGCGAAAGCCAAAGCCGCGGCAGTGAAACCTGGAAGGAAGCAGGGCCAGGAGAGCAGCGAGGGCCTGGGCAAGCCCCAGGTGTTGAGCTTCGATGAGAGGACGATGAAAAAGGCCAGGAGGAGACAGTGGAGCGAGCCCAGGGTTTGCTCCAGACGCTACCTCAGGGTGGACTTTGCCGACATTGGCTGGAGCGAGTGGGTTTTGGCGCCAAAGTCATTTGATGCCTACTACTGCGCCGGGGCCTGTGGATTCCCCATCCCTAAAGTGAGCCTCAGAAACCTTTTGTTTTGTTACTGGGTTCCTTTTACCTTTGAATACCGATAATAGACACACAGAGGCATCAGTTGGCATATTAATGGATTTTTTGCCTTTATTTTTACAGTTAGAACTGTAAGTTCTATTAGCCATAATTCCCCTTTTATTTCCTCTCTTTTCCTTAGGTGGTGCATCCTTCCAATCACGCCACCATCCAGAGCATTGTCAGAGCGGTAGGAATCGTCCCTGGTGTCCCAGAGCCGTGCTGTGTCCCAGAGAAGATGAGTCCCCTCAGCGTTCTTTTCCTGGATTCAAACAGGAATATGGTGCTAAAGGTTTACCCCGGCATGTCTGTGGACACCTGTGCCTGTCGGTAGGGCCGGACATTGCTCGTTGAAGAGCAAAGTAGAGGGCATTTCCACATGGAAGAGGACAACAGGGATCAGGACAGCTGAGGATAAACTGATACCAGTTACAGGGCTCTCCTTCTTTTGAGTCTCAGTTTGAGAACTCTTTTGTGAATTTTGGAGCTGGCATGATCCGACGTTGTCTCCACAATTACCATAGATGGGTTTCTCTCCACCCAGGCCACTTTCATTTCTTTTCCTCCCTTAATCCAAAAGCAGTTTAAAGAAGTGCACTTAATACCAACCAATGTATGTACAGTAATGTATTGACCGGCTGGATGTTGAAGTTAAGTACAAAACTCTTGCAGGCAGATCTCCGATTCCTGTTGATCCCTCATAAATGTTTTCAGTCTTTTCGGCACACTTTCACTTTTATAAAGTGATCTTGTTTGTTTTAATATTAGACAAGATGAGACTTGATTTTCATTGGACTCAGAGCTGGTCTGGGAAACGTCTGGGTTTCACCAGTTTCTGAAACCGTCTGTTATCAGTTTCCTCTGCTGCTTCCCCCTGTCTTTGTGATTCAAATGAATTTTGGACACAGTGATGAACTACACAATGACTAACAGACTCAGAATGGACTGAGGGACTCAGAGGCTGCATGGCATCCTGCCAAATTAATCAACCCTTGTCATGTAAATAGTGTAGCTACTTATGCAAACTAAATGGTACTTATTCTTAAGTCATGTGTCACTATTGACCACCTCCCAAATAGCAAGAAACGTTAATCATGCATGAGAGGTAATATCTTCTTTGAACTATATTTTAATAGCTTTTGTGTATATCTTGTATATGATGTGTGTTTTTTTTTTAATCCTACTGAGATTTAATGTACACGCCATGTGTTGCTTGCTTCTGCTATGTGCTACAGCAGAAAGGAAAAACAGCGCATGGCTGCCACCTGCTGTGCATTTTGGGGAAGTTATAGAGACTAAAACATAAAGAAGAAAGTTATAGAACTTTGTGTGGCTATTTAGAATCTTCTTTTTAATTCCTAAATACGGTTGATCAGATGCTTGTAATAATAGTCAACTTCTATAGTAAGTAAAAAGGGATAAGTGTATCTGACCTTATATCTGTATGGCTAAAAGTGTATTGGAATATTTATGTGATATGTGTTTTAACAAATGTATGCGTGGTAAGGTAATAAACTGAATTGTACATACGCTTAAAGACACTTGCCTTTGACTTTTTTAGGTTTCATAAAAGTATTTAAAGCATAGACTTGTCTGTGTACATTTGATACTGTACCTTAATACATTATTGCAGGTCAATAACATACATTAGATGGATAACATTGCTTTAGATTTCATATGTTTCATGAAAAGTTAGGCTTATATCTTGGTTTATTGATGTGTCATGCTAATCTTGATAATTACAGGTATAAAGTAAAAGTAGCTTTGAAATTTGACCGTATTATAAATGTGTTCGTTTTTGTTGAGTTCTTCAAATGAAATCAGTAATTTCATGTAACTTTTCGTTTTTCTTCATTTTTAATTTTAGTGATTTATTTTGTTTTTCTAACAGCGTTGAAAGGGTGATAATGGTGAGTCCACGTTAAATCTGCATTACTCAATATTGTTATGTCCACAAACTGATAGATCAGTGGTTCCCAAACATTTTCACATCAAGGAAACTGACACTAAATAGATTGTTTGAAAAGACTTTGTTATAGTAAGAATAAATGAGTTTTCCTTTTTAGCTGGGGAGCCCCTGGAAGTCTCTTTGGGACTCCTGGGGGTCCCCAAGCCCCACTTTGAAAACCACTGGATTAAATAATTTAAAAAAGCAATGAGTTACTCGTAATAACAAACCAACACATTCTCATCCCAACGCTCCACATACTGCTGCTTTGTCAGGATCCCTTGCCGTCACTTGGCGACCCACTGGGCGTCCTGCGTGTCAAACTGTGACTCACCACTGTGGTCGCTGTTTTAAACTCGGGTTAAAGTTGGGAATTCAATCAAAACTACTTGGCTAGGTTTAGGTGCAAGCCCTGGGATTGTTTGACTCATCTACCACCACAACCTCCTCCCAATGTGGGCTTTGTCGCTCTTCTGGCGCAATTAGAGAATTTAGCCAGCGATGGTTTTCCAGTTGAAAGCCGGGTGTGTTTCATACAGACACTCAAGGTAACAAACGCCAAAGGCTGTGACACAGCGTCTGTATTTGACACCGTGGGAATGAGAAAGGGGTTGGATAAACCCACCAAGTTATCATTGCTCTATGAATTGCTTTAGCTTCATATCTTTCTTCAGCTCTTTCTTTTGGTTCTACACCCCACAACTTTGTTTTGTTTCACTTTCACCGCTCTCATCAGCATTGTTTTGGGCCACAGCCGGCAGCTGTTTTCAGCTGAGAAAACTTATTTTACACCACTTCCCCACTACCAAAAACAAAGTTAGCAACTGGCTGGTGAATATATTGGAGAATTTAGCAGGTAAAATGCACATTTTACTCAGGGGTTGATAAAAACCAAAAACAGAGCTAATAGGAGTCAGATTGTCAGAAACAGAAATTCTCTGAGCCTGCTGGATGTGTGAATAAGCAACTATTTGCTATCGGTTTGGCGAATCACCTTAGCAAGATGTTATATTGTGTGAACAGTTTGTTCCTCTGACCCCAAGAAGCATAAAAAAAAGAATGCTGATTTAAAGAGCTGTTCAAAATAAAACTGCTAACTGGAGAGTTTAAATGTTACATGATGGTCCAGATGTTGTTTTGCACTCTGATAAGAAAGACATTCTGGAGTAAACGCTTGGATACTTCTAAATTCCTTGACTTGGAAAGAGAAAAACCTGTTAAACGTTGGTACCAAACACTGGCAATTGCAAGCCTCCGTGCAATGTTATTTTCAGCCATCAAAGACAGCAGCTAATAGGCCAAAGGATTTTATTTAATTTAACAGGTTCTTACTGCATATTTTTCAACCCACTAATTGGGCCTAAAGTAAAAATGACCACAGTTTTGCAACAGATCTTTCTCGGTCCAGTTTTCCCTGCTGTTTATTTTCCTAATGCATGCCCTCGTTATTTGCTGTATCCATGACAGTAGATTTTGTCGTTGCCTTTCATCACTGAATTACTCTATAAAGAGGAACTCTTAAAAGCTTGAAGGGGCCACAAAGAATGCATTTTTATGAAACCCGGGGTGAACCAAGTACTGAGTGACTGCATGGGTGAAAGACAGATATTCCAAGAATGGCCGAACTCAGGCCAACGTCCCCAGACACATTGGCTTGTGTGGTCCGGGCTCAGACCCCCCACAAGAATAAGGGGACATCCCATCATTCATCTAGGATGCAGTGGTGATGGCCACCGCCATCATGGCTTTATTCTATTTGCCAGTGGTATGAAATCATCCCTGATCTCATGCCTATCAGATTTTATAGATCCTCACTATAAATCTATATCAGTTGATAAAAGATTTTCCATGTATTGTTCCTAATGTCTGGTTGTTCTTTGCTTAGAAGAATCCTGAAGTGCAATGGAAGTGTGTAGAATGAACAGAAAACTAATGGGGTAGTTATTGCCACCATGGATGAGCACAACACTCTCTCACTCTGTGGTGTGCAGCCTCGTGGTAGGGCCTCATCTTAAAGAGAATGATTAGAATCAGAATTATGGAACTTATACAGTATACTGTATTTTACGCTGCTTTTTTTTTAGCTTAATTTACCTTAACTGAACAGCTTCTGAGTATTTGAATGGTTTATGACTTTTTCAAGTTGAATGGTGGTCATCTCGCTTCCTCCTAGTGCCTGTGAGCGAAAACTCCCCCGTCATCCAGGAACCGGCTAACAAGGTAGCGATGGAGTTTTTCACACTATCGTCATGGTTGAGCCAGCACAAAAGAAGCAGAAAGCTAGGAAAGCATTGTCAGGGGAACAGAGAAAGACAAAGAGGAAACGGCAGAATGACAGAGCGAGGCGTGAGACACAAGTAAACATAGGAGCGGTCGAATATCTATTCCGAAGCTGTGGGGGAGCTCTATAGAGAAACTTGCCAGCAAAAAGAGAAGAAGTGGCCAAAACGTCATAGTGCCCCTTATAACACATAACTACTTTAATACTAATTTCTGCTGAACAACCTGCAAACTAAAACAAATTTAAGTGCTAACAACTAATTACTTTTTAAGAACAGACATTCTAAAACTCCCTAGTCCCTACTCCCTGAAATTGACTTAGGAAACCACATCCATCCATTACAAACACTCCTGTGTGGCTTACCTTAGGCGGGGTTTGAACCCACATCTCTGGGGTGTCAGTAAACATCATTCCCCACTGGACCATGTCCGGGGCAAAGAAAGAAGGAACATCACCTACATCAACCTGCAGAGAAACAAAGTTTGTCTTTTCCTTCCATTGCTCCTTAAACCTCTTAGACAGATAATCCATTAAAAAAAACATCTTAAATGTGTCGATAATACTTCAAAAAAAAACTTTATCCCATTCCAAGACGTAAGTGAGCACCAATCAAAACCCTTTAATACAGTGTAATACATCTATCTACCTGATTCACACATGTCAACTGACTGTGAAGTTCAACCTTAATTGAAATATTGAGATCATTTTTCAAACCCCTCAGAGCTCATTTAAAAACCAAAATGTCTCAGTTTGAAGGTTGAAAGATCAAATCTTTTCGTTTTGTTTTTTCTGCTTCGTAAAAGGATTCTCTTATTGTGAAAAGCCTGTGCCTGGACTCATTAAAATGCCTCAGAGGAGGAAATCAGTCCCAACATGTTTCTGTCTTCTTTTAGGACAAAGAGTAATCAATCAACTTACCAAACAGGAAGTGACTCATAACTAAGCTAAAATGCCTCAGAGGAGTTTGAACCTGCTGATGGAGGCCACATTAATGTCTCATGGGATACATGTAGCTCTGGCCACTTTACAGTGCCACAAATACGTACTGTCAGGTAGCTCACACTACGTCACGTAGCCTAAATTCTGCCTTCTGAATTTTGAGCAGCAAATGTCCACTGGAGATGCCAAAGAGAAGAACTGTAATGTGGCTGAAATAGGTTGCACTTGATTACTTAATAATAATAATAATTATTATTATTATTACTTTATTTTATTAATTATAAAATCAACATTATTTTTAAAGCATTTTTTTTTCATGACCCAAATTTCAAACTAATGTACATATTTTAATTAAAAGTAGCCTATATTTTTTTGCCTGCACCACATATTGTCTCTGTCAGAAAACTTACTCAGCTTTCCTAATGATGGACTGCCACAACAGTAAAAGAATAAATAATAAAAACTATGTTTTTTTTCCTCCAGAGGGGTAACTCAGGTAATGAAGGTAAACAGGCTGTTGCCGGGGCAACATCAGCCTGTACCTGTGGACGACCCTGTCGTATGTTATGTATTAGCTGTGAATACGCTACATTGCACTTCTTCCGTGACCGGGTTTCGAACACACCTCATAGCTTTAAATGTCACCTTACTTACTGTTTTCAGTTTTGCTGTTTTCTTTTAGATTTTTAGTCCATATCAGGTGTGTAGGTCACTCCCACGGCTGAAACTGCTCAGCATTGATGAGACAGAAGCATTAAAGCCTTTGAACTCCCACACAGGAGATTTCAGTTATTGTGGCTGATTAGACCTCTGTGCTTACATTGAAGGTGGCCCAGAGCGTTGATGGAAATGTATTAGGTTACAAAACTGTATCTACTGAAGAGAATGCTAAAGCTGTCATTTGTGCTGGGGTGCAACAAAGCTGACAAGAGACTTGGGACGATGTCAATTAATCAGTTAATGCACACACCCACACAGTCCTGGGAGGAGGTCCAATCAGCCACAATAACTGTAAACACCTCTGTGGTTATTTTGGGCCTTGAACTGGCCAGTCCACCACCACCACCACCTCCCCCTACTGGGTTATTACATTTCTCTGTCCCTATTAATATTAGGAGCGGGGGACAGAAAAACAAGGACAGGGCAGCAACAGTTAGAGCAAAAATCAAATAATTGAAAGTGAAAACTAACTAATAGACAGCTCTTACTGCCCTACTGGCTTTCTCAGCACACACATACTAGACATGTTTCCATCCAGTTGTCAATGAAATGATCTGATGTTGGCTAAAAGCATTCATGCCAATAAAGCCGGTGAAAGCGTGTTTCTATCTAACTGACTTGTTTTTGTAATCAGATTGGTATATAGAATTGATTCGAGACATTTTAGGGTGTTTCCATTCATTTTCATACTAAATCGCACAACATTCAAGTAACATTTGATAAACAGTTTACTGCCCAAAATGGACGTGCCGTCCACCTACAAATGATAAATATTGCACAAGTTGTATTAACAAGTTGCTTATGTGAATGATTAACTATTTCCTTGTTTTACGGTCAGTTGCTACCATGAATTGACCTAAAATCTAATTCAGTATTTATTTTGCAAATAACCTTTCCATCAGCGTGTATTGCATGAGCCATTTACTGATTTTTGAGAATTAACGCACAAACTGTGTCAGTATTCAAATTGTACTGTTTCAACATTTTTAATTGAGTTTTATTTAATGTGGATGGAAACATGGCTACTGTCCCTCCAATTTCCTGGCTTTCCGCACAATCCAGCTCCCACTGGCCACTTAATGCTTCTCCCTCTTTAGCGCTGATTAGCTTCAGCTGTGGGATTGTGGTCACCAGCACAGGAACACACCTGAATAGGATTACAAATCAAAAAGGAAACACAAAACATAACATTAACAAATACTTGTCTCTCCCCAATACATTAGCTGCAACATTGCCCGAATAGATTGTCAAAAATGAACAGTCAATTCCATCACCCAAAATGTTCTGTATTGCCTGTATTACTTCCTGCCTACATGACCGAACAACTGGGCAGTTCCAAAATAAATGGACATGATCTGTCAGCTTTTCTCCACATGCAATGTCCAGTTTTGTTTCTTTTAAGTGTTTTGTTTCCACTGGCCTCAAAACAGTAAGCTGGGAAAAGAAATTTTATGGAAATGTCTGCTTGTCAGTAATCTTCTAGTTTCCAGTGCCTGCCTCATTATCGCTGTCAAGTGTTTACAGTGTCTTCATTAACAGCCAGCCCTCTAATGATAACAAAGTCTAAAAGAAGGCATCAATGGCAGTGATAAGCTTGGCCAAGCTACTATTTTGGTTGACACAAGCTTCTCTGTTTACTCTAGGAGCATGGGAGTGGACATCAGGACTGTGGTTCTTGCATTGTGGTTCTCCATTTTCAAACCTTGCCGTCGCAAAGTCTGTTTTCAAGCCGGGAAGAAGGTAAAGTTGGTGTCAGCTCAGTGGCTTAGAAGGGATCTGATTTCAACATGCAGAGCTCCAGATCATTCCTGTTCCAGGTGTGTGTGTGTCTGGTGGCTTCTATTTGTTCTTGCACCTGTAAAGCTCTCAACAATGACATCCAGAATGAGCATCATGAGAGACTCTACTCGCAGCTGTTAGAGGAGGACCTACTGGAGGAGGAAGACACAAACTCCAAGATGGAGAACCTCCCGGGTATCATGAAGGAGGTTTTTCTGAGGAAACTCAACCTGTCGGATGTTCCTCAGGAGAACAGTAAGATCTACCCCCCTCAGTTTATGATGGAGCTCTACAATAAGTACGCCTCGGACAGCTTGGCAAACCCTCAGTCTGATGTCATACGAAGCTTCACTGTCCAAGGTACAGAGTATAACTTGACATGTCAATAGTAGGATGTTCAATAATCTTCTGTCAAGCTTATTGAAGGGAGTTGTTAAGAGAACATCTTTTCTGGGGCCTTTTTTAATTAGCAATCTCCATAGTCACAAAGTTGATATGAATATTTTGAAATCCCTACTACTACTGCTATCTCATTCATATAGCTGGTCAATATTATCCATGTTACACATTATAGAAGGTTTTCACTTATCACAGCTAAAGATAAAAATCTGTATTAGCATTTTCTTGGCACATTTTGTAATAGTTGAATTATTCAGTTAAGGTTTTTTGTAAAGTGACGTTATACAAAGCTCTTATCCTGTGGTTTCCAACCTTTTTGATCTGTGATACCTTCAAAAGTGATCTAAAATGTTTTTGTGTAGCAGAGTTATGCCTTTTTTTAGGTTACTCTCAGATTTATCTTGCCACCCCTTGTGGGGGCCCCAATCCCTTGGTTGGGAACCACAGATCAAAAGTATAAAAAAAGTATTACAGAGCATTTCTTTCTTTGAATAGTGGCACTACAGTCCCATGATAGCCGTGTTACTACTTCCAATGACCTAAATGCTTGTATTTTACCTAGAAATGGCCAAATAGAGACATGAATAGTGATTCTCCTTTCATTTTTTAAAAGAGAATAAAATGTTTTTTAAACATCTTTTGTGGAAATGGGATCTAAGCTTCATGGGATCTAATTTTCAAGCCTCTGGGAGAGCCGGTCATGCACTCCTAACTGGGCCACATCATGATGGCCCTGTATCCTACAAAAATTAGTAAAACACATTTTAGACTTGGTTGTCACCCATGAACAAATTCAGACATCTGTTCCTTTCATTCAACATTTGGGAGGACCCATTGTGTGTTAAGGCCTATTTCACTCAGAAAGTAAAAGTTAGCAAGCTAGGCTAACTCACTTCCATGCAGAAAGTGAAAGCCATGTTAGCTTACAAATGGTAGCACTAATTCATGATATTTCAACACCTGCTAAGTCATTGGCAGCCCTTGCACTCAGTGTAGTGTTTGTCCTGCATTATACAAAGTCGGTCTTTCCTGGGTCCAGTCTACTGTCCAGACTATGAAAACACACCAGTATCCCTGTAACCTCAGCATTTTGTACATTAATCTATGATTTGCTAACTAACCAAAACGCAATTCCCCCAGGAGAACACTAATGTTTGGGACACAATCAGATATCTATAATTATACTTTTAAGGATACATATACTGATTTCTTAGAAGAAATTCTACTTCATTTCAGTTTGACCCACCAAAAAATCTCAGCTGCTGTTTTAAATGAACCCCTCTTTGTTTCTCTCCAACAGATATCTCCCTCTCTGTGACAAATGGCACAAAGTCAAAGTACAGGCTGCAGTTCAACATCAGCATCCCCAACCATGAAAAGATCACTACTGCTGAACTACACCTCTTCTTCTTCCCAGATGCCACGTCAACCGTCAGCTTCCACAATTTCAAGTCCACCATCAAAGTCTATGAAGTGGATTACAACAATTTCACATCCACCACCCAACTGTTGGTTGGCAAAGAGGTGACAAGCCTGGAGAACACATGGGAGACGTTTGATTTGACCCTATTTATTCAGAGGTGGATCAAGGCGGGCCATGCAGCAACTGTTTTTGATGTAGTGGTTGATAGGAAGGACTGTGGGGGCTCTAAAGGTGGAGAAGAAGGAGCAGGCTGTTTGAATATGAGTGTGTCTTTTGGAGATAACACTTCAGCAGCTTTAATAGTCTTCTCAGATGACCTGGGTAGCAGGAGTAGGGAGACAAAGAAGGAATTAAGAGAGATGATCCTCCGCGAAGAAGAAACCATCTTACACTCGGGCGCCGACTGGAACAGAGGAGAGCTTCCAAACGAGATCCCGGAGGATCATCATCTACGGAGAAAGAAAAGAAAGGCAGAGAGGGAATATTGCCGGCGGACCTCTCTCAAAGTCAACTTTAAAGACATTGGATGGGACAGCTGGATTGTGGCGCCTCCAGAATATGATGCCTTTGAATGTCGAGGCCTGTGTTACCACCCATTGACGGACGAAATGACTCCGTCAAAACACGCCCTCATCCAGACGCTGCTCAACATCAAGAACCCCAAGAAGGCCAATATGGCTTGCTGTGTCCCCATTAAACTGGACCCCATCACAGTAATGTACCAGGAGAATGGACGCCTAACTATAAGATACCTTTATGAAGAGATGAAAGTGGCAGAGTGTGGCTGCAGGTAGTCACAGAGACTTGGTTTGCTCTGGTGGTAGCACACGTAATTTACTGGTATAGTTGGTCCCTCCATTGGTCCAGTGATAGGAACATAATAATTGCAATGTTCACAATCTTATCTTAATGTGTTAGCATGCTAACATTTGCTAATTAGCAGGGATTCATGGAATCTGCAGCCACAGAATTTTGCAGAAATTTACACAGATTTTAGGCAAATTATAAATATTATAAATAAACAACAGCAAAAAAAAAAAAAAAAAACATCCACTAAATTCTGTAGATTTTCATTATGGATCGCTGCTAAAAACTGTAAAAAAAAATCTGCAGATTCCATTTGTGTCTGCTAATCAGCAATAAAGACACAATACAGCTGAGGTCTGTAGGAATGTCATCACTTTTTCAATTTTCAATAAATTAAAGTTTAAGACTTAAAAAGTTTTGACCTGATGATGGCGCTAGATGAAAAGTCAGGGAATACCATTATTAAAATTGATCATCCTGGGATCATGGATGTGTGTGCCAAATTTCACAGCAATCCATCCAATACTGTCAAGATATAAAAACACAAGTTGACCTCATAGTGGCAGACATGGAAAAGTCAGGGGATCCCCAAAAGTCATTAGGATCCATCTTCTGGGGACCATGAATTTCTCTATAAAACCTCATGGCAATCCATCCAATAGTTGTTGCAATATATATCATTGGTGGACCCTTAACTGGCCAACCGACAGACTGACATTGCCATCCTTAGAGCCAAGAGGCTAGCATGGCTGACTATATAATAAAGGTCATGCAATGCTTAAAATAAATAAACTATAAGTACCTTATTGAAATCGTAGCCACGAAATAATGATATGTAGCATTTACAGTTTGTAATATTCCTTCAAATTGCTAACTAAAAAAAGTCTGAAACTTAAAAATAGTTTGATGTCTGCAATGCAGCACGACAGTGGACCCGTCAACGGGTCCATAACACCTTGTTGCTTTGATGCATTCTAATGGAACCTTTTGCCTTTGCTAACAGTGTGTTTTTATCATTTATATATTATATATAAAACTAGCAAGCAGAAAACCAAAACAGACAGACATCTCTACATTGTGTATTTAATACTGTAGATAAAAAGCTAACCTGTACACTGTCTTGATCTAATGGGTTTTAGCAATACCTATAAAGTTTTATTTTTTTGCAGTAAATAATATAAAACAGAACAAAAATTGTGTAAAAAGTAAAATTATATACATTTTGTTAATAGACATCTTTGATTACCATTTAACCTAGTATAAAATTGTTTTTTTAGATAAAAATCTTGCTACAGCATGTAAATCTGTGCATTACCATTGTAACTGCAATTTGTTTATATTAAAGGAGAATTATGGCCACATTTTTTGTTAATCTTGATTGCTATAAATATGTGAGTACTTTCAATTGAAGAAACCCCAACCTGTATTGGTGCCGGCAATACTGAGTAGCTGCAGCTGCGTGTACAAGCTT
Source organism: Etheostoma spectabile (assembly GCF_008692095.1). Lineage (NCBI taxonomy): Eukaryota > Metazoa > Chordata > Actinopteri > Perciformes > Percidae > Etheostoma > Etheostoma spectabile. Next base: position 7,023,790 of record NC_045753.1, read on the forward strand.
CCACTGAGCTAAAACGGCAGTTAAAGGGGCAAGTTTTGCAGTGCCTTTGTGCCTCTTAACAGAAACACAATGCAATTAATTTGTCTGTACAACATGAATAGGGCCCCTACGTAACATCAAGATGCAGTTTCAAGTCAGACAATGTTTTAATTCACCTACCCTGTCTTGTTCTTGCTGGTGGTTAGCTTGCTTGCCTGGTTAGCTGCTAGAGCTACGTAGCTGTTAGCTGTTAGCTGCTAGCTGTTAGCTACTATTGATAAGTGTGTTCAGCCATGCTTTTGTGAAAATCATAACGCAGCAGTTCCATGTGTATTGTCATAGGCAGTTAAAGAAATGGACCAACAGATCCCATTGCTCTGGACGGAGACCAGTGAAGGGTATAAGAAGCACTTTTCCGGTGATAGCTGAGCGTTACTGTGCAGCCTCCAACTGAGCTTGACAACGTAGATGCGACGTGAGCAACCTGTCTAAAAGTTGTAAGTCTTCTGGTAGCTGTGCCAAGAGAAATCCCAATAATTCCCAATCAGCAGTGATGGAGAGCGTATATGTAAGGAGTTAACATATGAACAGGCTAATTACTGCTAACTAATATGCTAGTTAACATTAGTAATTCAACCTAAACAGCTGATGTAAGTCAAAACTGGCTGCGAGCTTTTCCTGACAATATGGTGATTTGTCGACTATGCGACAGCAAGTTGCTTGGTTATGACACAATTTTTAGCCTATTTTTAGAAAAACGTCTGCTACGGAGCCATAACATGAGCAACACGGTACTGGAGTCTTTTAAACAAGTGGTGTTTCTTTAGAAATAAACAACGGACAAATAAGTCTTTAAACGCTTCAGATGGCGGTCAATGGGATTCTAACGGCGGGTGATGACTTTGTAGTATTGAAATGGCGCCATGGAAGCTAGGCTTAGAGAGGAGATGCTTACCCCCTTGGTATTTGTAGCTCATCCATTTTGTGTGTGATCGAGACTTGGCAGTGTCGATCTGTGTGGTAAATTCACTGCCGCTGTTAGCTGCTAGTGATAAGTGTGCTCAGCCAGGCTTTTGTGAAAATCATGACGCAGCAGTTTCATGTGTATTTGTAGCTCATCCATTTCGCCTTCCTCGCCTCTCCACAGCCAATAACAATTCCCAGGGGGGTGTAGTAGGTGTCCTCCATGCCTTTTGCGGCGACAAATTGTAGTTTATTTCCTCCTCAAAAATAGGTAATTCCATGTAGTAACATAGTTACTGCATTGGTCATAACTGCTACAGTGCTCAATTGCCTATTTTTGAGGGGGAAATAAACAACACTTTGTTGGCACTCGTGGTATTGTTGCCGGCTGCGGGAGGCGAGGAAGGCGGGGACGAAGGCTGCCTGCCCGGCTAAGGAATCTACCACACAGGTCGACACTGCCAAGCCTCGATCACACACAAAATGGATGAGCTACAAAGACTGTACACACAGAACTGCTGCGTAAAGATTTTCACAAAAGCATGGCTGAACACACTTATCAGCTAACAGCTAGCTAGCTCTAGAAGCTAACCAGGCTAGCAAGCTAACCACCAGCAAGAACAAGACAGGGTAGATGAATTAAAACATTGTCTGACTTGAAAACGCATCTTGATGTTACGTAAGGGCCCTGTTCATGTTGTACAGACATAGTAATTGCATTGTGTGTCTGTTAAGGGGCACAAAGGGACTGTAAATCTTGCCCTGTTAAGTGCCGTTTTAGCTCAGTGGAAGCTTGTACACGTAGCTGCAGCTACTTATTGTTGCCTGCACCAATTCAGGTCAGGGCTTTTTCAATCAAAAGCACTGACATATTTATAGTAATCAAAATTAACATAAAAATTGGCCAGAATTCTCCTTTTAAAATAATTATTAATAAGTGTGTAAATCACTGCCACACAGACTTGTACAGAGTGTTCAGCTTGTATATGCATGCTACATTGCTGAGGAGTTTTTTATTGTACTGTATGTCTTATGATGTCTACATTTTGTTTCTGAGGCTTTGCTACCCTAAAATGAATAAACATGTCACAAAATTAGCCTTTTTTTCAAGTTACCCATTTCCTCCTGCATTTATTGCATTTACTAAATAGTTTAAGAATGAATGTCTTTTTCTGTCCAATTCCTACATTTTTGACTTTCTCTAGCCTCAGTTGACGCTATATACCTTGTATCTGCAGCTTCAAACCAATAAATATAAGCATTGCCTGTCCTATAACTGTGCTGGTTCTCTACTTTTATTCTGATTTTGAATAATATAAATAGAATTTAAAGAATATAAATTTAAAGACATAAATGTGATGAATTTGCTAATAAAGTTTAGTAAAAAAAAATCCTATACAGAATCTTTTAGACATGTTAGTCGCTTGAAACTCAATGATCTTGACTTTTCTCGTTGTAACAACTTTTCTCGTCATAATTTGATAAATTGGTTTGCTGTTCATTCAATGGTATAAGAATTGTTACCCAATAATACAAAATGTATTAGCGAATAAATATATTTGAACAAGCAACACACAGCAACTGTACAAACTTAGTATGATGGGCATTCATTTATTTAAAGTCTGTTATATTTAAAACCAATTAAGTGATCAAACTGCTACATAACATATACACACAAAAAATGAATACTAGGGCAAAGAAAATAAAAAAGAAAACAAAACATGGCAAAAAAATAAATTGGCAACTTTTGCTTTATATTATGGCCTGGCTCAAGGGAGGCAACATGAATGAAGAAACAAAAACATTTAAAAAAAAATATATTTTTTACTTAATACATAAGTAAAAAATAAAGGAAACAAAGACTAAACAGAGTTGTTTAGAGATACTTTGAGACAGAGGGAGGGAGATGGAGAAAAGAGGAAGGATTTTGTAGATGGATCAGGGGCCACTGATTAGATCTAATCAGTGGCCCCTGATCCATCTAATTAGTGGCAGCTGCTAGTTGATTGAGAGCGTCCTGAATCAAAGAACGAAAGGGAATTTAGAAGGGATTTAAGTAATGGGTGAGGACTCCAGGGAGTACCGAAAAGCTCTCTTTAAATCGTTTTTATAATTACAGGATTAGATGGTAACATATAGGTTTCTTTATTTTTTTATTTTTTGTATTATTGAACTGTAACCTTAACTGTATGCAATTAAGGATTAGAAAAAAAAGAAAAAGAAAAAAAGAAGAAAAGATAGAAAGAAAGAAAGAAAACCAGGTACACAATATGTATATTCACATACTGTATAAATATTCTTGTTAGACATGTCTATAAATTTGAATTAGCATTTCTTTTCCAACCTCTAGCATGTTTTCACCCGTAAATGAATGCAGTAGCAGTAAGGATTATAGAGTCCCAGCAGTAAGTTATATCTGCCTCCCACTGCTGGTTAGACGCAGATGATAATAGTGAAAACAGCTGTGTGTCGTTCTATCCCTTAGGCAGTGACTGGGTCAACAAAGAGTCACATGACAGATGACATTATGTTAAGTTGGTGCCGTTATATACTGCATAAGCTCATGTGTCCTATTGGTTTAGATTAGTATTTAAAGTATCTACTTATTTATCTACTAAAAATAGTTATGAAGTTCAATGTTGCACTGTTTTACTTTGTGACTGTTACTTTTACACGTATAATCCGGAATCCTGTGAATTAAGAAATTCTTTTGGCATTTTAATGTAAAAAATGTCAGGTGCAAAAAGTCATGAATATTGTCTTTATGTAGGCACATCCTGAATTAACAAACTTTTACTTGTCTGTAAAGTCACTCAAATGACAAGAACATTTATGTAACTGTTGTTTGTGTTTGTGGATAGTCAAATCACAGATAAACTAATCAGAGGCTGACTTGTAAAAACATGTGCATATAAATTTAACAAACCAATTCCACTCAATCCAAATCTTTTCATTTTAGCAGATAAAAAAAGGGTCAGTTTGAACTCAGTGACATGTCCTTACCAGAGCTGAAACCTCTATGACAGGACCAATGAGAGGGCTATTAACTAATAACGAGGCAGGCAATCCCATTTCCATGTCCAGGGAAATAATTGGCTCAGTTGACTTTTTCCTCATAAGATGTACTCCCAGTCCTCAACAGCATGTGACAACCGAGCCAATTTAAAATGTCTGGATTAGCAGTATTACCTCTTGAGCCTGCGTCGATTGTTTTTTTCTGTCCACTTGTGAGCAGCACAACAACAACAACAACTGTAAACTCAAACATTACAAGTTGAGATGGCTAATGTTGATCTTTTTTAGACATTGATAAGACAGAGAAACATTACCATTCACACTTCTGTTCCTCTGACCAATGTAAGTCCAGTATTCACTGACCTTTTACTTCAGTTTTGCTCTCTCCTGAGGGGAAAGTGCTATTCTATATTTACTAGCTAGCTGCTAACTTTGTCAGTCTGCTGTTTGGTGCTAGACAGGTAGCGTATAGGTCTAGTTTTTTTTTTAGGCGTTTTCAATAAAAAAAACTTGCCTTCTATGTCTGGAAATGACGCCGATGAGAGCAGATCAAAGCGGTAAAGTTGTGGGCCAGAGAATTTTCAATTAATTTATAACGTTGCAGGCTAACTAGCAGATAGCTAGTGTGTAGCTGTTATTACTTTCTGATAAAGTATCCAATAAGATCATTTCAACCAACAGAGCAGCCTTGTCTTCAGAGAATATTTTAGCAGTTTCAATTCCACACTTAACATGTTTGTTCACTGTCGTAAAGGGCAAAGTATGACACAAGACATTGTTGGGAAGTCTTGAGTGTTGTCCTGGGGATTGTATTATGTAAGGCGCGAGGGGGTATTAAAAGTTAAGACATTGAGATTAGCTGAACACAGACTACCATTTGAAAAGAGATGATGTCTGGCTGCATAATTCTGAGCTGCCAAATCTTCTGGATCAGGGTCACACAGAGCCCTTTTGGATGTCAGGTTCATGGTCAGCTTATACAGATTCATCACTTTAGCAAAAAGTTTTAATCAAATGAGAGGATTAAAACTTCAGATGTGCATTTAAGTATTATTCACATGGGCACTTTCTTTGTTTTACAATCCAAAAAATGAAAAGTTATAATTAATTTCAAAAATACAGAAGAAATAACCACAGCAAACAATACTTTAAAAAAGAGAGAGAAAGCATGGTAAAAAGTAGAATAAGCAAATAATTTAGCATTCATCCATGCAAAAGTCTTTCCAATCAACCTTTGTTCCTATATACAGAGTGTGGGTATGTTCTTTTTCACCCAATTCTGATCCTGCATGTGTTTTAAGAAGGCTTTGCCACGTGTCTACAAACTGTGTAATCATGTCACCAGTGGAGCGACCTAGACATGACCCCTAAAGCTACCAACAGCACCAAAATACACAACCATAAGCTTTCAGAACATACAATGGAGAGAGAGTTAGTGAATGAACGTTAGAATTTCTGAGCAGGCTTTCACATTAATCAGTCCACCCCAAACAAGTTTGACCTCTCCCTGGAACCAGTTTTGTATCTAAAAGAAAAGTTGAGGTGGTTTCAATGTAAATAAGATAACATATGGTGAATTTGGATATGACGCAGACTGTAATTCAAGCCTAAATAAGATCACAGTAGTAAAACATGATGTCAAGTGCATTAAACATGCACTGTGCTTGTTTAGGAAAAGATTAGAAACCGTACAACCTCCCAATTCCCACTTTTCATTTTGTCTGTTATTATATGCAGGCCGAAGCACCACAGATAATGCGATTAAAGGTTTATTGGGGACAAAAGCTTCTTATGTCGTTGATGTCATTGTTGTCCAAAAAACCCACGACAGTGACAGTGTTCACTCCCACAAAAACCTCAACAAAGACAATTGAACAAATACAGCCCAGTGGAAAAACAAGTAGCTCTCTTTCCATCAGTGGTGATCCACAATCCACAATGGCGCATCACACACCACCACTGCCGTTGATGCTTCTTCTATGTACACTTTCTGTCAACTCATCATTCCAGCCCGCCCTGGTGTTAGAAATGGCCAAGATTCTTTTGGAAAACTACTGCTTTCCTGAGATCCTAGTTGGGATGGAGGAAGCTATCCAAAAAGCGATCAACAGTGGAGAAATCCTGCAGATTTCCGATAGGAAGACCCTGGCCTCGGTGCTCACAAACGGAGTACAAGCACTGAACGATCCTAGGTTGACTGTGTCATATGAGCCCAATTTCATCCCGGGGATGCCACAGATGCTGCCGTCTCTGCCCATAGAGAAACTGATCTGGCTGGTAAGAAACTCTGTCAAGCTTGATATCCTGGACAACAACATTGGATATTTGCGGATAGATCGGATCATCGGGGAGGAGACAGCTACAAAGCTTGGCTCCCTGTTGAGGGACAACATCTGGGACAAAGTTGCTCACACATCCTCAATGATCTTGGACCTGAGGTATAGCACAGCTGGAGAATTGTCTGGAGTTCCCTTTATAATCTCCTATTTCTCAGAACCTGAGCCTCTCATTCATCTTGACACTGTGTACGACAGGCCCTTAAATACAACTATGGAGCTGTGGACCATGCCCTCAATAATGGGGGAAAGGTATGGAAAGAAGAAAGACTTGATTATTTTGACCAGTAAGCGTACAGTGGGGGCTGCTGAGGCAGTGGCATATACATTAAAAAGCCTAAAGAGGGCCATTACAGTTGGGGAAAGGTCTGCTGGTGGGTCAGTAAAAATCCAAAAGATTAGGATCCCTCACTCGGATTTCTACATAACAGTTCCTGTGGCAAGATCAGTTAATCCAATCACAGGCCATAGCTGGGAAGTGAGTGGTGTTTCCCCAACAGTCAACGTCCTTGCCAAGGAAGCTGTTGCAAAAGCCAAGTCCCTTCTGGCTGTAAGGAGTGCCATTCCAAAAGTGGTGCAAAGTATTGCTGATGTAATCAGGAGGTTCTATGTTTTCACTGACAGAGTTCCGGCTCTTCTTCAATATCTGCAATCAACAGATTTTTTCTCTGTCATATCTGAGGAGGACCTAGCAGTCAGACTTAACCAGGACCTCCAGTCTGTGTCTGAAGATCCACGACTGATAATCAAATACATGCAAGATAATGCTGCCATACTAGAGAAGGACCCTGAGCTTGAAAACATTCCAGATGATTTGGAATCATTGAAAAAACTTGTAGATACGATTAAAGTGGAAATTCTCCTAAACAATACTGGCTATCTCCGCATAGACAAATTTTTCAAGTCATATGCAGGGGCTAAATTAGAAGAGCTCATAGCTAAAAAGGTATGGGAGCCCCTAAAAGACACTAATAACCTGATTATTGATCTACGCTATAACACTGGTGGATCTTCTACCTCTCTAGCCCTCATACTGTCCTATCTGCAGGACACTTCCCAGAAGCATCATTTTTTCACAATAAATGACCAAATTCAGAACATAACAACCAAATATGACTCTCTGCCTCAAACTGCCGGCCCGACCTATGGCTCCAAACGTGGAGTTTACGTGTTGACAAGCTACGACACAGCAAGCACCGGCGAAGAGTTTGCTTACCTGATACAGTCACTTCATCGGGGCACAGTCATTGGGGAAATTACATCTGGTACCCTGATGCACTCAAAGTCGTTCCAAATAGAGGGAATGGCTATTGCCATCACTGTTCCTTTCATAAACTTTGTAGACAACAATGGGGAATGTTGGCTGGGAGGTGGCGTGGTCCCCGATGCTATTGCTCTAGCCGAGGAAGCTGTGGAGCATGTTTATGAGATTGCGGATTTTCACCAAGGGCTCAAATTCCTCATAGAGGGAACTGGGGAACTGTTAGAAAAACACTACACAGTTCATGAAGTTGCACAAATGGCCAGCAAGGTACTTTTTACCAAATGGGCTGAGGGACTATACCGGTCAGTGGTTGACTTTGAATCTTTGGCATCTCAGTTGACGGCAGACCTCCAAGAGACTTCAGGAGATCACCGCCTCCATGTCTTCCATTGCGATGTTGAGCCAAAGTCACTTCACGACGTCCCAAAAATCCCTACCGCTGAAGAAGTGGGATACATAATTGACGCTTTGTTTAAAATTGAGCTTCTGCTAGGCAATGTTGGGTATGTAAGGTTTAACATGATGGCAGATGTGGAGGTGGTAAAAGCCATTGGACCACAGCTGATAAAATTAGTGTGGAGCAAATTAGTAAACACAGATGCCCTTATAATTGACATGAGGTACAACACTGGTGGATATTCAACTGCAATTCCCCTATTTTCCACCTACTTCTTTGATGCTCAACCATTGCGGCATCTTTACACTGTCTTTGACCGCACCAAAACCACCCTTACAAAAGTCATGACATTGCCTCAAGTCAGAGGTCCAAGGTATGGGTCCTCCAAGGATGTCTACATCCTCACCAGTCAGATGACAGGGTCAGCAGCCGAAGTTTTCACCCACTCTATGAAGGACCTAAATAGAGCCACAATCATTGGAGAGCCAACGATCGGAGGATCTCTATCGAGTGGAACATATCAGATCAGGGACAGCGTCCTGTATGCTTCAATTCCTAACCAGCTTGTGTTAAGTGCAGTCACTGGGAAAGAGTGGAGCATTTCAGGGGTTGAGCCTCATGTTACTGCCTCGGCAAATGACGCTCTTACTGTCGCACAAAGACTCGTAGCAGCAAGGCACTTGATGAGAGCACAAGGAAAATAGTATTCTAGCTTCCTTTTAAAACTGTTAGTTAATTTTTTTTGGTTTAGCTACCACTTCAATATCTAAGTCCACTTTTTATGTATGGAAATTGTGTGTGACATTTACAGAATCCCAGACCAGACTCTGCTATGACATTTTACCTTTGAGGTGTTTTAGCTGATGCTTCTATCCAGAAAGGTTTGTACTGAGTGAGTATGGATTCAATGTAATAATAAGAATTATGCATTTTATTTAAATAGCACTTTTTGCAACACTCAGACAATTTACAGAATAAAAAAAGAAAAGAATTTTACACACTAAAAATCCACACACATTTAAAATAAACATTAAAAGTCCTTTAAAAGGTGAATTTTGATTTGAACCTGGAATGATCGGTGCAGTCACAAATGTGTTTGGGGAGAGAGTTCCAGAGGGAGGGGGCTGTTATGGAGAAGGCTCCGTCACCCTAGGTCAGGCGCTTGGTCCTTGGTGGAATGTATATCGGGAAGGTATTAGCTGTGGATAGGATAAAACCTCAAAATCTACTTACCTACGCTGGCATTAAAAACAGTAAAGATTATGTACTGTGATGTCTGATAACCCATTGAAATTGCAATAGCCTCAATACAGTGTGAACAGTGAAAAAGATCTGTGAATAAAAAGCCTTCCTATTAATATACTACACCAAACATCAGTGTTTATTGAAGTAAATTACATTGCACTTACTTATTATTATTCATTATTATTATTTTCTTCCCACCTGCTTATTTTCATTTGTATCATGTGAAATTGCTCTTTTAAATGTCTTTAAATGCGTTATGGGGTCAATATTCTGTTGACCCATATTATTAATGCAATAAAAATGATTTGGTCATTATGTAAATGTGCGTTGATGTACGTCATTATGTTGGATAATTTCTTATTTCTTTGCTACATGTCTTGATTGTTTGCTTAATTTCTTTGCATTGTAGTTTTTAAGTATGCTGTAACAATGTTTCAGCTTTCCTGTTTCTTTGCTACAAAACTGACAGTAGAGGGAGTAATTGTCACACAAACCTAAAATGAATCTTGGTGTTCACTTCAACACCACTGCAAGTGAGACAACCACCACCAGATGCTATTAAATGTGAACCATTTGAGACAATAAAAGAATTCTGTGGTTATCCGTGGACTTATTTTAATTATATAATTCAATTTACTTCCAGACATTATTAATTAATGGGCAAAACTGTAAGTTTTGTGTTGAATTATATGGCAATCATGAGTTTTCACATGCATTTAAAAAAACATTCTTGTGTTTTCATGTAAAACAAAATAGCACAAAAGTCCCACATCAATGACTTATACTTATAGATACTGACACCAAGGGGCTTAATAAGTGAACCAACCAACCAAGGAACAAAGCTTGACTTATTTGACCCGGGTAGCTTTAAATAGGTGTTCAAACTTACTTGTGTAAATGTGAGACTGTTACTTTTAGCAACACCTCCTTGTTACTACACATTCATGTCTAGGTTATTATTGTCTTACAGAAGCACTTAGGATAATGCGATTTGAGGTTTATAATGGGGCAAATCCTCTTATGTGTGTGTGTTAACAGAAACCTTGCAGCCAAAACAGTGCCATTTGACAAAGAACCTCCTTGGCTCAACAACCTCCACTTCCCATCTACTCACTTTTTGTTTGACTCAACTGACAAAAATGGCAAAGGCAATCTTCCTGATAGCACCTCTGCTAGTTTTGGGGAATGTTTTCTTTATCCATGCCTCGTTTGCTCCTGAACTCATCGTAGATATGGCAAAAATTGTCATGGACAATTACTGCTCACCGGAGAAGCTGGTGGGAATGAAGGAGGCAATTGAAGCAGCCAGCAGCAACACAGAGATTCTCAACATCCCAGACGCTGAAACATTGGCTAAAATCCTCAGTGCTGGATTCCAGACCACAGTCAGTGACCAACGCTTGACGGTCTCCTATGAGCCAAACTACGTCCCTGTGGTTCCCCCAAAGATGCCACCCTTGCCCCCTGATCAGCTCATTTCCATCCTCCAGACCTCGATCAAGCTCGACATCCTTGAGGGCAACATTGGCTACCTGAGGATCGATCACATCCTTGGGGAGGAGGTTGCTGACAAGGTTGGACATGTGCTCCTAGACCTGGTCTGGAATAAAATCCTGCCAACCTCAGGACTCATCTTTGACTTGCGCTACACCAGCAGCGGGGACATCACAGGAGTTTCCTACATCGTGTCTTACTTCACCGCAGCCGAGCCTACGATTCACATTGACAGCATCTACGACCGTCCCTCAAACACTACCACTAAGGTGCTTTCTATGTCCACACTTCTGGGGGAAAGATATTACATTACCAAACCCCTCATTATCCTCACCAGCAAAAACACCAAGGGCATTGCAGAGGATGTTGCTTACTGCCTCCAGAACCTAAAGAGAGCCACCATTGTGGGTGAGAAGACCGCCGGGGGCTCTATGAAGGTCGATAAAATCAGAGTGGCCAACAGTGACTTCTACATTTCGGTGCCAACCGCAAAGTCCGTGAACCCCATCACCCACTCCACCTGGGAGGTTACAGGCGTGACCCCTGATGTGGAGGTAAACGCTGAGGATGCCCTCGCTACCGCCATCAAGATCGTCAACCTCCGTGCCCAAGTTCATGCCATCATTGAGGGATCAGCGACCCTGATTGCAGACAACTACGCTTTTGAAGATATTGGTGCTAATGTTGCAGAAAAGTTGAAAGGGCTCCTGGCAAACGGCGAGTACAGCACGGTTGTCTCCAAAGAGAGTCTGGAGGTTAAGTTGTCCGCTGACCTGAAGACCCTGTCTGGGGACAAGAGCTTGAAGACCACCCACAACACCCCAGCACTGCCACCCATGGTGAGACCTTTTATACATAAGATTTCTGTTTGTGAAAGTATCTTTAATTTTCAATCATTTGTCAAAAAGCTTTTTTCGCTTTGAATCAATCAATCACGTTTTTTTTGCACAGCACTTAAAAAATCACAGTCGATAAATGTGCTGTATAATAAAATACATAAAATACAATACAAAAAAAAGACAAACAAGAGAAATTAAACATGAGAACAAAAATATAAGGGTGTAGCAGCTCAGAGATGTAGGGTGGAGCAAGACAATTGAGGGATTTAAAAGCAAATAAAAGAATTTCAAAGTGGATCCTAAACTGTAATGGTAGCCAGGGGGAGCAAAAATGGGGGAAATGTGCTTGTGTTTACGTGTGCCAGTTAAAAGACACGCGGTGGCGTTTTGTACCATCTGGAGCCCTAACATAACCCCCACATACAGTCAAATTAAAACAGAGGATTTTTTATTGCACTGAATAAACATTATTGGTGTATGAAATATATGATATCAATATTATACATTTGGAAACATTTGTAATATGCTGCAATTTAAGTATATTTTATACATGAAAAAGTGACTTGTTCTTATTTATTTTTTAGGGATACATATTTTCCATGTTTTTATTGCAAATTCTTGTTTGTTCATCTACCACAGGATTATTCTCCAGAGATGTACATTGAGCTGATCAAAGTCTCCTTCCACACTGACATATTTGAGAACAACATCGGTTACCTGCGCTTTGACATGTTCGGAGATTTTGAGGAGGTCAAAGCCATTGCCCAGATTATTGTTGAGCACGTCTGGAACAAAGTTGTCAACACCGACGCTATGATTGTTGACCTCAGGTGGGTAATCCTGTTGAGGAAGCAAGTCAGAGCTTCTACTCAAAATGCAGTGTGTCCATTTCAGTAAACAAATCATCCGCTAAAGCTGCTAATGCTCATTAGTCCGTGACTAAATATAGTGGACTTAGTTCGCAAACATGTTTTTTGAGGATTTATTTATTTATCTACTGATGAACCAATTTAAACTTACTTAAAAACATCTTGACAAACCATGCATGTTTCATCAATGCGTGCATTACTGAAAAGTTCACAAAGTACAATTTCTAAAATTGTTCTTCAACTGTTTTTGCAGAAACAACCTCGGTGGCCCTACAACAGCCATTGCAGGCTTCTGCTCGTATTTCTTTGATGCCGACAAGCAGATTGTGCTCGACAAGCTGTACAACAGACCGTCCGGAACCATCACAGAGCTGCGCACCCTGCCTGAACTCACTGGTAATTTGAACAAGAATATTATTCAAGTCATAACATTTTACTCATAGGTACCTGTTAGCAACCGACTTAGCATGTAGCTGGTAGAAGTTTCCTTGATTTTGATGAGGACCAAAAACAAAGCTAAAAAGAATGTTTTATTGGCCTTAAATTCCCCAGGTGGCCAGACACACAACTTCAAATGAATGCTAGCATTGCTCCGTATTTGCCCGATATGTAAAATTAGCAACTGTTTGTGAACAAGTTTGGCATACAATTTTAAAAGGTGATCAATGTTGTGTTTACGATGTTTTCAATGCACCCAAATGGCCAAAAATCAGTTACATGCAAGTTCAGTAATACAAGAACATAGAAGCATGTGCTTTTTAAGATGAACTGTCCAATTCGCCCAATAAGCCATAAAGCTGTCTGGATGTAATACCTAATTCTTGTTTATATAAGTGATGGGTATTTAATGTTGTCCTAGTTTGCCAATTCACTATTCAAAGCAGCTTTTGTTAACAAGAAAGCTTTATTTTCCAATGCTAATCTGTTTTTTTGCATTCTTTTGAAAAGGAGGTCTAATTGCTACACCCTTCAACTTTTTTCTTTACATAAGTCACTTTCATAATCGTACCATGACTCCTTGTTACTTCATTCCTTGAACATTGAACATTGGCCCTTTTCCCTATTCATCCATTCTCTACTCCTTCCACCTCACAGTTTTAACCCTGTTCTGCCTCCATCTTATCCTCTTCCTAAGGCACAAGGTACGGCTCCAAGAAGAGCTTGATCATCCTGACCAGCGGAGCAACTGCCGGCGCCGCAGAGGAGTTTGTTTACATAATGAAGAAGCTTGGCCGTGCTATGATCATCGGAGAGACGACCGCCGGGGCCTCCCACCCACCAGAGACCTTCCGTGTTGGTGAGACCGACATTTTCCTCAGCATCCCCACCATTCACTCCGATACCACTGCTGGGCCAGCCTGGGAGGGAGCTGGCATCGCACCTCACATACCCGTCCCAGCTGACGCCGCCCTCGAGACAGCCAAGGGCATCTTCAACAAGCACTTTGCAGGCCAGAAAACGACATCCTGAACAAAGCCAGGGGGGGTCAACATGTCACTTTTGCTTTGGCAGCCAAATAGTTTCAAGATTTAGAATTAAGACTTGTTTAAAAAATGAAGCTTAAGTACTAGTAAGAAGCTTGAGTACATATTGTAATCTCGTATTCATTATCTCAAAACCTTTCTAGCCTGTTTGTAATGTTCAACAGTAGGATTACTCTAGCTGCTGAAGGTTTTGAGAATGAAGTTGATTATTTTATGGCATGGGTATGAATTCTTTTTGTGTCAAAGATCAGTTTTAACATCAAAACAACTTTACTTCAAATAACATTTTTGAAGTAAAAGTAAACACACACATAAATGTTTTCAAACTATTTTTGCTATTATTGTTTTTTGAGTTTTGGAATTGGCACCTCTGTATAGTAATCCACTTGTTGCGCTGCTCAGAAACCCATCATGCAATGCCCTCATTGTGTATGAAAATTACCTTGTGTCCATTATGCTATGTGGGCCTGTTTCGGTTGTTTCAATTCCAGTGGTGAGACACAATAAAAAGAAAACTGAAATCCAAAAGAAAGTTGGTTGGTCATGTTTTCATCAACAGAGGCAACAGAAATATTTGTTTTTACAAGATTGAAAGTTAACCTTAACACAAGCATAATCTAGTTAAAGGAGAATTCCGGCCAATGTTTACTTTAATCTTGATCTCTAAAAATATGCATGTACTTTTGATTGAAAAAAACCCTGACCTGAATCAGTCCAGGCAACCCGGAGTATCTGTAGCTACGTGTACAAGCTTCCACTCACCTAAAACAGCAGTTTTCTGGGCAAGTTTTAGAGTGCCTTTGTAACTCTTAACAGAAACAAATTGCAATTAAAATGTCTGTGCAACATGAACAGGGCCCTTATGTGACAACAAAATGCATTTTCAACTTAGACATTGTTTAAATTCACCAACCCTGTCTCTATCCTGCCGGTAGCTAGCTCACCTTGTTAGCTGCCAGACTTTGGTAGTAATCACCACGCAGCAGTTCCATGTATATTTGTAGCTCATTCCTTTTGAGTGTGATCGATCTGGTAGTTGGTGAACAGGAGGCTTGACAATGTTGATTTATGTGGTAGTTCCCTTAGCCGCGCTAGCAGGCCCGACCGGCATCCTTGCTTTTGATTTCTCCCCACTTTCGTCGCCTTCCACTTCCGAAAACAATCCAGTGAGCACCCAGTGGTCTGGATGTGTTTCCATGGAAACAGGCCAAATCAATCTGCTGCAGTTTCCAGCCACAACCACAGTTGTTTCCTGTCTACCCTGTACCAGGACTGGTTCCATGGCTGCCATCACTACAGCGACATTACCTTCAGCCACCTTACATGTATGGACTTCAGCAAACATGAAGTCCATACATGTAAGAAGTTGACATGTTTGACCATGGACAACTGACTGATTTAACAGACTGTCACAAGAGACAATTTGCAGACTATGCATATAGATCATTAAAACTGATGGTCTGTTGAAGTATAGAATGAGAAAAGACTGCTTGTGGACAGTTTATACAGCTGTACAACAGGTATGAACTGTGACCTTTGACCTCTGTTCAAGTATTACCTTACAGAAGAGGATTTTCTAGGTCCAGTGCATAAGACACTGTTTGAGAAGACAATGTTGGTAATGTTGGGACAACTAGTATTTTGTCGGGGAGAATGTGACAGGTTAAAAGGAAAAACTCATAGCCTGTTGTACTGAAAAGCATTAGTAAGCTCATAGAATGTGAGGATCCCAAAACATCTAAGGGTAAAAAGATCATGCATTCAGTACTAGTTCATGGAGATTGATAAAATTCATAGAATTGTGTTAAAAAGTTAAAATCAGTCAAGCGTACAAAGGGTAAAAATTATAAGAGGAATGTGTAAAAGTTATATTGATTACTTTATTTTGTGCTGCCTAATTTAAGGGTAAAAAAGTGTTACTCTGTGATCTACTAAATGCTCTTAATCTATGAGCCTGAGATCGATTGCTCTGGTCTCCACCCAAGTTCCCAGGGAAGTCGTGGTCTTTTCCTAATTATACTAAAGTTCTTAGTGAGGAAACAAGACCGATTCACTCTCGTGATTTTTTTTCAGGTACATTATTCATATAAAACAGAGCTAATTTAAATGTAATAACTTGCGGATAGCTTGGTTGGTGGAGCGGGCGCCCATATGTAGAGGGTTACTCCTCAACGCAGCGGGCCCAGGTTTGGCTCCAACCTGCAACCCTTTGCTGCGTGTCATTACCCTGTCTTTCTCCCCTTTCATGTCTTCTGCTGTCCTGTCAAAATATAGGCTGAAAATGCCCCAAAAATTATCTTAAAAAAAAAAAAAATTATAACTTGCTAACATAAGGTGTGTTTTAGCAACATTTTGAGTAAGTTAGAGTTAAGTTTACAGAGTGTAATATATGCATGTATTCGAGGAGCCCTCGCTTGGTTACAGCGAAAGATAGCTTAGTACTGAGAGTAGCTGCCATTTTTGTTAATTGTGAATGAACATGTACACTGTTAATAATATATTTTACGGTGTTATTTGTATGTGTTTCAAGCAGTGTGTTTACTGAGCTAAAGCTACTGTGTGCTTGACAGTTATACTGAAAATTTAGTATGTGTTTCAGTGAAGTACAGTGTACGCAAAACTACCTATTTCCTGTAGATCTGTTTTGGTACTTTTGTAAAATGGATTACACTAAAGTTCTCAGTGAGGAAACATAACTGTATCACTTTCGTGATTATTTCTCCCCTTTTTCAGGGGCGTAACATTTTTGGAGGCTCCGCTAGGATTGCTGCTCAGATGTCCGGTTTCCACATCCTGGTGCTGAATTCCGAGCCAGCTAAATACCCACATAACAACCCGGGAGGGTGCAGTAAGGGAAAGTGTTGCTGTTTGAGGGGAGCTGGAAGTTGGTTAAGGATGTATCAACTGAAGCCATTGAGAGACCCTCAGAGACAGTAAAGACCATCTTATTCAGAGTCAACTCTTGCACAGTAAAAGTTCCTCCTGTCCTGTCAACATGACAACCACCTTGGAAGAACTACAGGAAGAGGTAGTGGGAGAGTAGCACACCCTGACTGAAGACAAGTTACTAGAGATTTGTGATTTCCTGGAAATATCAGGCAAACAGAGAAGAGATGTTTAAGACAAATCCTGCATGTCATTGATGACTCACATTATTATGTTCCTTGAAAGAGAGGAAGTTGCAGAGTTAGAAGATGGCGGCAGGTCAAAATTGTTGCTACTTAAAGACAAAATGACTGAGCTGATCAGTGGTATAGAAAACAAAACAGAGCAAACTGACCAGGATATTGAAACAGTCGGCACACATCACAGAATAGAGGAACTGAGAACTGTAACCTCACAACAAGAAGTGGGAACTGAGCAGATTACTGCAGCCAGGGGTTCTCTGCTCCTGGCCCAACACCCTGACCATCTTCAGGGGAGCATGCAGCTCTCACCCAACGCACAGCCCCGCTGATACTGGCACAGATAGTTTAAAATTTCTGGTCAGATAGTAGAACCGGGCCAGAAAGACAAGCTGACTTTTTTAAGCCTTGCCCATCAGATTGAGAATGGACTTCACAGAGGCTATCCTGAAGTAGAAATAGTAGATGCCATAACCAGGGCTATTTTTCCAGGTTCACAGCGACGCTGTAAACCCCAGCTAACTCTTCTGACACTTAGATGCATCCTGTGTTCCCACTTCCAAGTGAAGAGCGCAACAGAGCTACCTTCAGAAGCCCAGCAGAGCAAGGAGACCCCTCAAAGCTTTCTGATGCACGTCTTAGATTTGAAGCAGAAAATACAGTTTGCCTTCCCAGGAGTCAGAATCAGGGCTTGAGTATGACCCTGCTCTAGTCCAGCGCATGTGTTTACAAACAGTCCTCATAGGTCTCCAAAGTGAAAGTATCAGGATAAACATGCAGCCTCTCCTGCTGGATAGCGAAACATTGGATGAGGTTTTGCCAGAGAAGCTTAACATTGCTTGTGCTAATGAGATAGAAAGACAAAACAAAAAGTAGTTTAATGCCCCACAGCCTGCTACAACTGTAAGTGCAGTCCAGTTAGAAGATACACCATCTACAAAGTGTCCTGAGAAGGAAGCCAAAGCTAAGATACCCGCAGACCTGTTAACAGAGTTAGCTGAACTTAAGACAGGTGTAGCTTCTCTAAAAGATCTCAGTGCAGAGATAGCTCAGATTAAGGAGACATTACAGCAGCCCATGTTTCAAGTTACCACCTTATGCCTATGCCCCACTTCCAGTAAGGAGGCCAGATAGGGACCCCAGCCATCTGTTTCCCAGCAGCAGTATTACAGCAACTACAGTCAGCCCCAAGCACCTGACCCTGCGCAGTATCAATATTCACCTAACCTGTATACCAACCGCTCTGCTCAAGCTCCAAGGAGGTGCTTTGTCTGCCAGCAGGCCAGAACAGATGGACGCTGCTTCCAATGTGGAAGTGGAGAACATTTTCAAGCTGAATGTAAAATCTGACGTGTCATTCCATCAAGAAAGGCCCCTTTAAACAGCGAAAGGGTTACCACTGAGGGACGAGTGTTAACCCTAGCTACCAAACAGTCCCAGAAATGTGCAAATTGTGCCAGAGAAGATTCATTTGAGAAACTGAAACAGTGTTCATCTTGTAAAGAGACACTGTACTGTTCCAAAGCATGTCAAAAACAATACTGGACTAAACATGAGGAAAAAGGCACTTGCCTGAAAACTGACTCTACCAGTGGAAAGCTTTCCTGCACAAGAGGAAAATACCCACTCTGTATAAGAACTGCCCAAAGCTATTACATGTGCTTTCTGGAGGAGAGGGAAGATCGCCAAGCCATGGAGGTATGCTGAGGGAGTGTGCATACCAAAAGAGGAGAAGTCTAAGAACATCAACCAGTTTTGGGTCATCTCCTTGCTCAGTGTGGAGAGTAATTCAATTCAATTCAATTTTATTTATAGTAACAATTCATAACAAGAATTATCTCGTCTCGAGATAATTCTTGTTAGGAATTGTTACTATAAATAAAAGTGGTCTAGACCTACTCTATAATTTACAAGGACCCAACAGTTCGAGTAGTTCCCTCCAGAGCAAGCAACAGTGCAACAGTGGCGAGGAAAAACTTCCTTTTAGGCAGAAACCTCGGACAGACCCAGGCTCTTGGTAGGCGGTGTCTGACGGGCCGGTTGGGGGTTCAAATGAAGAGCGGCAATAACAGTCACCAAAAATAGTAGTTTGTAGTAGTTGTTTGTAGTAGTTCATGGCATAGCAGGGCACTGTGCGGCATTACAAGGCACAGCAGGACGTGGCAGGGCACAGCAGAG
This sequence comes from Etheostoma spectabile, assembly GCF_008692095.1. Taxonomy (NCBI): domain Eukaryota; kingdom Metazoa; phylum Chordata; class Actinopteri; order Perciformes; family Percidae; genus Etheostoma; species Etheostoma spectabile. Next base: position 7,042,978 of record NC_045753.1, read on the forward strand.
CGTAGCAGGATGCAACATGGCATCGCAGAACGTGTAGCGGGACCATGGCGACAGCTGCAACCATGATTTTGGAGCCTCTCTGATCCAAGGAAACATGCCGGACAAAAAAGAACATAAAGACTCCGGGGAATGACTCCCCAGAGCTAGGTTAGTAACTAGCATTTCTGGGACATGGATGCACACAAAATGGAAAGATAGAAAGATAGAG
>NC_045753.1:7043195-7043360 GCF_008692095.1 Etheostoma spectabile
CTCAGTGTGTCAAAGGAAGTCCCCCAGCTGTCTAAAACTATTACAGCATAATTAAGAGAGACAGGTTAAAGAGAGGAGCCTGGTCGGGTTAGAACTCTCCCCAACCGGATTGGGCTGTGTGCCCTGCCTCCCTCTAGCTTTATTATATTATTGATTATATGATAG
>NC_045753.1:7043370-7046543 GCF_008692095.1 Etheostoma spectabile
CAACTATGACGAGAAGCAGGTGGGCTGGATTAGGCGGACGCTGCGACTCCTCACTCCCTAACAATATTCAGTTCAATTTTATTTATATAGTGCTAAATTACAACAACAGTTATCTCTTTGACTATAAGCTTTATCAAAGAGGAAAGGCTTAAGCCTATTCTTAAATGTGGAGATGGTGTCTGCCTCCTGATCCCAAACTGGAACCTGAGTAAAATCTTCTTCCACATTGTGGCCAAGAGGCTCTCCAATGTCCTGTTGAGCAATAAATACATTGACACGTCTGTGCAAAAGGGAGGCATACCAAGACTTCCTGGTTGTCAGGTACACATGGGCGTGGTAACCCAGCTCATCAGGAAAGCAAGAGAAGACAGAGGGGACCTGGCTGTACTGTGGCTGGACCTCACCAACGCCTATGGCTCAATACCCCACATGTTGGTGGAGATCGCACTGGAGAAACACTGCAGAAGGCGAAAGATCTCATCCTGGACTATTACAGCAAGTTCAGCTTGAGAGTCTCCACTGGCCAGATAACATCCGACTGGCACCAGAGGGAGGTGGGGATAATCACTCAATCAATTCATTTGTCAAGGCAGCAGAAACAAAGTGCAGAGGCCCCCTCAGCAAGTCTGGAGTAAGGTGGTGGAAGGTTTTGAGCAAGGGGTGAGCAGCTATCTACTCAGATGACTGGGGCTTCTACATGGCCTACTGGTAAGTAACATTAGGCTATATGAGCACACCAACAAGCTCAGGCTCCCTTTTAGCTCAGTCAGGGAGGAGTTTATTGTTGCACAGGCACGTGAACACCTGCAGTACTCAGGATCCAGAGATGCCAAAATGTCTGGTGCAGGGATTGTTGTGAGGACAGGGAGGAAGTGGAGGGCAGCCGAGGAAGTCCAGCAAGCAGAGACTCGGCTGAAGCACAAAGTCATGCTTGTAACAGTGGCACGAGGCAGAGCCCAATTTGGGGGCCTAAAATCAACCCAATATGGCTCTGCCAGCGGAAACGAGAGGTAGAGGCTGGTACAAAAGGAGGTTAGAGCTTTAGTCGAGGAAGAGCGAACCAGCAGACCAGTGGCTGTGCGGCAGCAAGGCACCTGGATGAAGTGGGAGCAGGCGATGGAGTGTCACTTGGAAGGACACCTGGAAGTGGAACCCCCAGATGATCAAGTTCTTGATTCAGGGGATCTATGATGTCCTCCCAAGTCCATCCAACCTGTGCACATGGGGCAAAATAGAGCCCCCCTTTGTTCCAAAATAGGGACATTAGAACACATCCCGAGCAGCTGCTCCAAGGCGCTGGGTGAGGGCCGGAATCAATGGAGGCCCGACCAGGTCCTTAAATTTATCGCTGAGAAAATCAGCAAGGTTTTTACATTCATTTTTTTGTATTCTTTTTGTGACTGATCTGGAAAGGACAGACGATACACCCGAGCTACGGCCAATGCCATTCACTTCATCAAGGACGGACAAAAGCCAGAGAAAGCATAACAAAACAACTCTGTAGGTTTGCTCTCCACGGCCCAATACTGGGCGATGACAGTTGACCTGGAAAGGCAGCTGAAAATCCCAACACACATCACCCAGTCTAAATTGAGACCTTACATCCTCTTGGTCTCTGAGGCCACAAAACAACTAATCTTGTTGGAGCTGAAAGTGCCCTGGAAGGATAGGATGGAGGAGGTACAAGGGAGAAATTTTGGGTGGAGGAAGGACCAGGTGTATGCCAGTAGAAGTGGGCAGCAGGAGATTTGCCAGTCCCTCCCTGAGCAAGGCCTGCGCCACGCTGGTCATGACAGGTGCCAACCAAAGAAGAGCCATAGGAAACAATGTGGAGGCATCAGAAAAAGACATTTTGGTGTACATCTTGTTTAACTTTAGGTCATGAATGTGTAAATGAAATATTTTGAAATCAGTATTTGGCTATGTTATTGGAATTTGGTTGTGTTTGTGTTTCTCTGTTTAAAGGGGAATTTCAGTGTTTTTTAACCTAGATCTGGAGAAAGTCTCTCTTGGTTTTGTTGTAATAGTTTTAGACAGCTGGGGACTTATTTTGATACCTAGTTAGGCATAGAATCGAATATTGTTAGGGAGTAGTAGTTAGTCACATAGTTTTCAGATTTATCTACATATAATCAAGAATTAATAGAACTAAAGGGAGACTTGGCAACAGCCCGATCCGGTTGGGAGAGTTCTAGCCCGGCCGGGCTGGAGCTCCTTTACCTCGTCTCTCTTGGTTTTGTTGTAATAGTTTTAGACAGCTGGGGACTTACTTGGATACACTGCCTCCTCTCTCCTCTATCTTTCTATCTTTTCATTTAGGTGCATCCATGTCCCAGAAATGCGTGTTACTAACCTTTTCTGGGGAGTCTTCCCCGAGTCCTTATGTTCTTTTTTCACCAGCATGTTCCCTTGGATCAGAGAGGCTCCGAAATCAGGGTACAGCTGTCGCCATGGTCCCGCTACACGTTTCGTGATGCCATGTTCACTGCTACCTGCGTGCCCTGCTACGTCCTGCTACGTCCTGCAACGTCCTGCTACGTCCTGCTACGTCCTGCTGTGCCTTGTAATGCCGCACAGCGTCCTGCTATGCCATGAACTACTACAAAGAACTTCTACAAACTACTAATTTTTTCTATTTTTATTGCCACTCTCATTCTAACCCCAACCGCCCGTCAGACACCGCCTACCAAGAGCCTGGTCTGACCGAGGTTTCTGCCTAAAAGGAAGTTTTTCCTCGCCACTGTCGCACTGTTGCTTGCTCTGGAGGAAACTACTAGAACTGTTGGGTCCTTTAAATTCTGGAGTGTGTGTCTATCTGTAAAGTGTCTTGAGATAACCTGTGTTATGAATTGATACTATAAATAAAATTGAATTGAATTGAATTGAAAGTTTGTTGTGTTGGAGTGCAGAAACAGTAGCTTTGTGATGTGACTATTATTTCTAGTCATAGTAACATTATCTTTATTGTTACAATAGTTGCCTCTAGTCATCATACCCTCAACCGGCATTGGCAGATGCCAGCCCACCAAGAGCCTGGGTCTGTCCAAGGTTTCTGACTAAAAGGAAGTTTTTCCTTGCCACTGTTGCACTTATTGCTTACTCTTGGGGGAATTACTGGAATTGTTGGATCTTTGTAAATTATAGAATGTGGTCTAGACTTACTCTATCTGTAA
>NC_045753.1:7046553-7050969 GCF_008692095.1 Etheostoma spectabile
TCTTGAGATAACTCTTGTTATGATTTGATACTATTAATAAAACTGAATTGAATTGACACTGTTTAAAAGATTTTCAATTTTAACTTTTTTTATTGTGACATGAAATGCTGTTCCAAGAGGGGAGAGCTGCTGACAAATCCAAGGTTAGGTCAAGTTAATGTGTTGATCAGTAGCCTACTTACACACGAAAGCATGGCGGAACAATGACAACTTCCCTATCCCTCCATAATGTTGTCTGACATAACACCAATCTGAGCCTGTCAGTCACAAAAACAAGTACTTTTAGTAGACGTACAGCTCGGTTCACAGCTGCCGGTTGCAGTGTTCTCGCCCACTTTGAAGATTATTGATTATTAGACACCGAAGTCCATTGGGAAATTAGGGACCAGGGTGAAGAAAATCAAACAGAATGGAGAGGTATTGATTGGGACTAATTGCTAATTTAATTCATTTAAAACAACGTTGTAATGCAAAGACAGCCAATGTGACTCAAACAGACTGATTGCGACAAAAATAATCTTGTTTTGAATGAACTTGAGAATCCAGACATGCCAGGACTGTTTGTATTCTTTTGTATCAGCATATTTACACTGGACATAAGTGTTTGAGTTTGTTGTAAGTGGTATGTTTGTATGTATGTATCTATGTATGGATGTGAGCGGATGTGAAGACTGATGAGTGGATGTGAGACAGGAGCACTGGACTTTCATTTGGAAAGCACAAGGATGAGAAGGGGAGAACGGCACACGTCAACATGTGTTGAGACTTTAAACAGGGGCTTAGTGTTAAGGTCTAGTGTACAGTACGTGTGTGGAAGGGGGCGGGGGGGGTCTGAAGCATAAGCCCCACTACGGGATTGACCGTGTGAAGACGTCCCAGCTGCAACTGACGTTTTAGGAATGTGTTTGGCTGGTTTGTGTAGAAGTGGCATGACAACAGATTAAAATTCAACCATACAAATATTTCCCAGAAAAGAGTTTTTCTCTGGAGGAGGAAACCTTGGCAGCCATAGCTAAGGAACTAGCATTTTTGTTCTTGTTTGTGTGAGTATAATTACACTAGATTTCAGTGAAAAAAGGCTAAATATAAATCCTGTACATTACTTCCTGCATGTAAAGGCAATTTAAATCCTGAGCTGTACAACACAAAATGGCTATTGCTGAAAAAGATGCCAAACATAAGGGTTTGTTTTTTATGAAAATCTTAAGGATTATAATTTAAAGCAGATACAGATTAATTGTGCATATTCCAAAACTTTATAGCATGTCACAAATTGCCCCACAGCAGACCAGGGGCCATGTAGAATACCACCATACTGGAATGCTGTGCAAAGTGGATAGAGGGTGAGAGGAACTGGCGGTTCAAAGGGGCCCAGCAGCTCATTTTTTACACTGGGGCCCCTTGGCAGGTTCTTCTGCTCATGTTTACAGAGATGATAAGGATGGTTCAGAGGACAAACGTGCAATTTATGTGTGTATAATTGTGTTTTCTGGCTTGCACAGATTGAGAAATTGTTTAGATTTATATGGGATTAGGAACACAGGTAATCTCTGCAAACGTTACAAATAATAGGCTAACCCCGGCAATAGTGTCCTGGGCTGTTACAACTAATACAAATATTCAGACTACTTGCCAAATGATTTAATTCATGAAAAATAGTTTAATAATCAAATATATCCCGCCATCCTACAAACTTCAACCAATAATAGGCAAGTAATGGCGGCTTCATTTGTATAGCACCTTTCATCAACAGGGCATTTAAAAGTGCTTTACATAAATCATTAAAGATCTGTTTTAAACAATTAAGATATCAAAAACAGAAAATACAAGAATAAAAGTTACAGTGGTATAAAAAAAGGAACAATTATTTAAAGAAAGGCAGCATCAAAAAGAAAGGTCTTCGTCCTTGATTTTAAAGAGTTGCGACGAACTTAGCAATTTTTTGGGGGAGTTTGTTCCAGATAAGTGGAGTATAAAAACTGAACGTTGATTGCCCTTGTTCTGACTCTGGGGACGAAAGGCAGATGTGTTCCAAAGGACCTGAGAGGTCTGGGGGGGGTTCATAGCAGCAGATCAGAAATGTATTTTGGCTCCATTATAGGTCATAATTATCACATCCAAATATGTTTGATGAACATCAAAACACATTTTGTGTAAGTTTGTTGTATCTTGTAAATATAGCTATTTTCCACACTCTCATTCCAGCCTCTGGTTTATGATGGTGTAATTACAGAGGATGTTGTGTTCATGGCCCCTGCTGCTGTAATTAACTGGTACAGCAGCACAGAGAAAGCAAACAAACATGTAGTGATTAACGAGGACAAAATGCTGGTATAATACATAAATGCACACATTGGTTAAAAGGTGGTAGGACTAATTTATTGCAATAGGCTTCAGCATTCAAGAGTGACAGTTCATATAGACCTATCTCATAATTATCATCCCACCCTGCTCTGCGCCGAATCCCCACGAAATGCGCCAGTCGGCCACGTGAGGGAGGCGCAAAATGGGATCTTGACCCATTTTTCTTCTTTCTTTCTCCTCCTTTAGTCTGAAATATGATACCTGGTCCATTTAAGCCAAGTCTGTCCCCCGGGCTCCCTGTTTCTCCAACGCATTACCCACCTTCATTTGGCTTTTTCAGTCCAGTTTTGACACTTTGACAGGAAACGAACCACCTATTCCATCATTATTTCCATTTATCCCTTTTACGCGGGTTTGGATTTGTATCTGTGAATGCTGTTTAATTCTGTTTGCATGTGGATTCTGAAATATCCAAAACTTTTACTTTTGAATCATTCCCACTGAGAAGAAGCATCTCGATCTCAAGCTGGTTATTTTACCGGGATGCGGGCGGCCATGATTGTAAACTGAGCTCAAAATAAGAGACGTGGAAGCATCGCCTGCATCCTTTCTTTTGTCTTTGTTGCATCTCAGCCTCTTTAATCATACAAGTCTCTGGGATGTAAGAAGACGCTCAAGCATTGCGCTTTGGTTTTTTTCTTCTTTTTATCCAGAAGGAACTAACTTTTTATCCCGAGGAAAAACTATGGCGAGACTACTGTTGAACATGCGTCTTGTTTTGGTTTTATCCGGATTATTTTTGCTCTCTTATCCATCCGCAAGAGCCGAGCCGGAGCACCAGGACGAGGAGGAGGAGGAGAGTTCCTGTCAGGGCGCTTTTGACCTGTATTTTGTGCTTGATAAGTAAGTAGAAACACCCTGGAACTGTTTTGTGTAAAGAAATAAAAGGAATATCGTTGGGATACTAGCCTACACCAGTTTCCCGGGTAAAAAGAAGCTAGCAAAACACACACAAAAACGAGCTAATATCTGCATTTTATGTCACTGTTAACGTTATTTCAGCGCAGGTGTGTCATGCTGTTACTAAGGACAAAAAGAGGCAGCTTAATTTTCAAACATGAGGGGAATGATATACGTTTTAGCTTCTGACATTAGTATTTAAAAAGAGTTAAAAGAAAAGTGTAGGCTAAGTTTGTGTGCGTATTTGCTTGCGCGTGCGGGCGCTTGATGACGCTGGAAAGAAGGCTGACTTGCAGAGTAGCTAGCCTATAGTTTGCTGAATAAGCAAAACGAGGGATGATGATTTGATGCAACAAGTAATATCTCTCTCTCTCTCTCTCTCTCTCTCTCTCTCTTTTATATAAGTTAAAACCGCAGCTTCATTGTCCACATTACTTTGTCAGAAAAAACACACGCAGCAAAGAGTCTGCTCTTTCATTCCCACCCATGCCAAAGGGACTTTTTTTTTGCTCTTTGCTCAGTGACTTCTCACTCTTTTATTTCCACTCTCTGTACGCCCACATAGGAAAAATGCTGTGGTTGTGTGACATCTTAGCGCTGGACTTCACCAGGAGGGAGGAATAAAATGTCAGAGAAAAGCAGCAGAGTGCCTGCTGCTCTTATAATGCCTTCACTGTACACATTCAAGTGCAGCAACTTATCATGTCTGACATCCTCTCTGCCATATTACAACTCAATATTGACTACAACTCACAGATTGCAGATTTAGATATCTCTTTGTTGCATTCATGTTAGAGTTTTAAGTCTGACTATAATTACTGTAAACAAACAACCTATCTCCATTGTAAGCAACTGAGGCCACTATACTGGAGAATCTGCTTACAGCTAAATAGGACCCTTTATGGCATGCAATTAAAAACTTTATAGCAGCTTTACTATTGTATCTTGACATTACCTAACCTGGATTTAAAAGCATGTTGTGGCATCAGCTCATATCCCTCCCTTTGCATTAATAGGATGGGGAGGGGAAACAAGATAGGCCAGGAAGCATTTAATAGAAAATGTGGTCTTGATTTGGAGCTAAATGTTGCACGCAGCACCTTTAAAAGCCTGTTTTGTTGCTGTTTTTTTTTTTTTGGGGGGGGGGGGGGG
>NC_045753.1:7050979-7056864 GCF_008692095.1 Etheostoma spectabile
GGGGTTGTAATAGAGAGAGGAATTTAAAGTCTCATACAGATTAGCATCACTGGTGGCTGTTAGTATCTCACACTCACACATGGCTTTATCTAAAGGACCACCAGTGACAGTTAAAGTGCACTGCTGTACCCACTGAACTCCGCAGCACCTTTGACATTTTTCCTGGCTTTTGATCCCTTACTAGAAGTGGACACAAAACACGGGACTGCTCCCCAGATGTGGAGGGCTGTATTTGGCCTGTGCTGTGCAGTAAACACTGACACATGCTGCAAATAAAGAAACAGCTTCTTCTTTTTTCAATGTCAGATGCTATTGTTAGCTGGTCTGCATGTTCTGGCTCTTACTCTGGGGGTGAGTAACAAGGTTTAGACATTGGTTATGGACTTCAAATGAGAGGAAGCTCATTAGTGACCTGCCTCAGCCACCCCTCAACCCATCCCGCAGGCATGAGTGGGTTTTATGAGACATGATCTGAACTCTCTGCCCTGGTTGATCCATATGCAAATTAATGTGTGTGAGAAGGGGTTTCAGTTAGGGATCAACCGATATTGGTTTTTCAGGGCGGATACCGATACCAATTATTAGTAGTTAATGAAACCAAATACAGATATTTTGGGACCGATATGACAGTGAAAATTAACATCTTTAAGTCAAAATTAAATATAATATACAGTATGCATGTATGTGTGTATATATATACACATACATGCATACTGTATATTAGCTGGCTAAAGGAAATATAATACCATTTACATACATAAAGACATTTGCACCATAAATTGTTGCAGATAACTTCTTCAAAAACTTAAATTTTGCTCAAAAGTGAAGACCTAAACCAAAAAGTGAAGACCTAAACCAAAGTTACACCCTTGGTTGGAGTAGTCTTTTAAGTCACCTAAATCAGGACTGGCAGGAAGTTATTTTACAGTGAGTAACACAACTAAAATAGATAGTGCCATATGGTTGAGCATCGGGTAAAACAAGGCTGAGGGGTTTACTATGGCCACAGAAGATGCCATTTATTAGCTGCTTATCTCTGGTTGAAACTGTTTTCATCAGTAAAAGCTGCTGAAGTGTCAGCCCAGTCTCCCAGGAAGTTCATCGATAGTGGACAATTGTATTTAAATCAGCAACGTTTAGTACAACACGCCGGCAGTAGTGTTCCTTTTTATGTAGCAAGGTCAAAAGTAACGCCTACCTAGCAGTGTGTTGATAATGTAGGGATAATCAACACACTGGCGCCTCTGTGAGGCTAGACTTAGGTGCAGTGGTGAGTGCAAAGTGCAGCTGAAACTGTTGGGAATGTTAGTAGTTTAGTTGAGATATTTCAATCAGACCCAAAGTGGTGGACAGACCATCCAACTGACTTTGCCATCCCTAGATTCACGCTGCTAGTGTTTACTATTAAAACATCATTATTGAACATTAACTGGGGCTTTGCACGATTATCCAACATCAACATCATGTCTGCAGATAAAGTTGGCAGTGTTAAACTGGCAAAGCTGATGGAGTTGGGATTGGTCCGTTTGATTAAGAATGAGAAACACACTTTGGGCACTGTGTTGTAGGATCATGAGTTTCACATTAATGAGAAAAGATAACTGCTGCGTTGGCTCATAAAGTCAACTCCAAAGGCATTTATTGCAGACTTGGGCAAATGATGTCATGTCATGGCTCGTACATGTAGGACAGTGCTGTCGGAGACACATGCGTGGCTGCAGCCTGAAGGGTAGACGAGGTGACTAATGCCATATGGTTGGACTGGGTTCTAAAAAACCTTTGGTTTTAGTGAGACACACAATTCTCAACTACTTAATCTGTATATGATATCCTAAAGGAAAGTACAGGTGTGACAACACCCACTAGGCATCAAAGGGGTGAGGAGCAGCAACACAACATCCAGGACTTAAAAGTGGCAACCAAATAAATGTAGGCTAGATGTCGGTTTTCCCTTCAAGTCCCAGCAGCATACAGGGACTGCAACTTCAAAACACGGAAAAGAATAACTAAGAGGACACAGGAGTAGGATGCAGATGCTGGAATAAATGGGAGATTGCTGTCTCAATGTTGGAGCTTCGCGGAAGTGTGCCGACATACGCACACACACACACACACACACACACACAAACACTGGTGCACACACCAGATGCCAGCCACCATGTCACTTCTGTTTACTGATAGACAGCGTTAACCTCATGCTAATTAATAAGTTAGTAAGCAGGGATTTTTGGTAGCCAGCCTTCCAAAAGAAAGCACAATAAAATTGAAATGTTAACCGATCATTAACCATTGACCAGCGAGCAGGAAACAGAGTCTCAGTTCACCCGTCCAGGAGGTTTTGACACACTTTCCGCACACAGCTGCAGGCTTGATGTTCTGTGCATTGTTGGACACATGCAGGCACTTTCCTGAAACCGCTTGAGGGACCGTTACAAGTCCACAGCGGCCCTCGGCATAGCCCGTCCTCCACCACCTCCACCTGCAGGTTGTCAGCGGTGTGTCTTCCCGACGTCTAGTCTGTGTGTAGAACGCCCGATTTAACTAGCTAGTCCTCATTGATTTAATAGTTGAATGTGTCATGTAGCTCTCCCCGAACAGAAAAAAAGAGAAGCTTAAAACGCAACTTGCTGGTTCAAAGTTAGGACTAGCAAGTTCATTAGCAGTTGGCCAATTTACATTTTTATCATGCAAAAGACAATTTTCTTTACACTTTATATTTTATATTAATATGATTTAACAGATAGGACGAAAATTATTGGTCAAAAATCGCATTGACGGTTAAATGGTTAATCATCCCTACCAGCTGGACTTGCAACCCCATCCATAAAGTTTTGTTACAAAATAAAATGCAATTTAATATTTGGGCCGGTGGAATTTTTCATCTACATGCCAAGTTGGTCGGTGAGTCAAAAGGTTAATTTGGGACACTGCCTTTAAGGCCTATATTGCTGCATATGTACCAACATGTACCGCAGCTTGCTGTTTTATATGGAACGCAGAGCCAGAGGAATGGTTTTGGGTGTGTTCTAATGGGAGATTTCACCTTTGGGCCAAATGCTGATGTTCACCTCTTGATGAAGACTGTAATTAGCCTAACCATCTTGTTTATGTTGATTGGACACAAATTAGAAGCGGTTCTTGCACAGCACTGCTATCACTGATTCATTTTTGGATAACAATATCACCGAAGGAAGGTGAAAGAAAAGAATTAGCAAATGCCATGTCACAAGCATGCAAACAGACAAATGTTCAAGCTGTCTTAACGCTCTTTCCCTTTATGTAAATTTCTATCTGCTTTTCTGCCGTTCTTTTCCACAAGCTTTTTCCATTCATCTGTCTCGCTTGTTTCCACCAGACTCCCATTACCGCTTCAAACCATACTCCTCATTGCCCTACTTGGTGTTACTGCAGTATCGTTGTTGAAAGATGTGAGATACACTATTTTCATTAATTATAATCCCTCTCTGGTTGTCCCGGGCCAAATCCCAGTCATTTCTGTCTCCTCTTTATTCTACATAACACTAATCACGCCTGCAAAATGTTGTTGTCATTGGTGTTGATGTAGTCACAAGTTGATCACACTGGTTGGGCGTAGTATCATGCTGCCTGAATCCTGGCAAGTCAGCGGAAAAACAAAACTGCAGCTGCTGTCTATAAATATTTTGGATATGTCTAGCAGTGAAATACGTTTTAGCTGTGGAATGACACACACTGTGTTTTCCGCAGGAAGAAATGTCTTGTTAAATGATATCAAGCTGTCTGTAGTCACCCAGGGACCAAAACAAGACAATAGGTTTCAAAGTGAATGAATGCCGCTCTTCCTCTTATCCTGAATCCTGTAATATTTGATACGGGATTTTGACACCCATCTCACAGGCCTCTCTGAGGCAGCTAGTTATCCAATAGTTTTTGGGATAAAAAACAATTTCTCCTGGTTTTGGAATAGACATGCAGCATTAGCTCAGCAATCATGCAGTAAAGACTTTGACTTGTGCAATGGCTGTAAAAGTAGGTTAGTGGTTTTAAACAAACAAATCCTTGTGCCCAGTCAGTTAAATTGGAGCACCACCATTGGCTGCAGGCTGGGGTGGTGTGGGTAGGCCCAGCTGGAATGGCAGACAGCCTCCATAGTGGAGTTAGGATTTCTTTTTTTTTTTCCTTCTTCAACACTTTGAACCGTGAGAACGAAGCTGAGAGCCGCAAAGACTTCAGACTGACGGAGCTTTTTCCCACACGTCCAGTTGCCTTCTGGGACAGAAGTGCTTGCTGGATAGTTAAAAATGGACTTGGTTGAATAATTGCGGAAATCAAAACACGCTTCAGCTGTAATATCCTTTGCTACAGTTACAGGATTGCAGGCATAGTCAACAAAAAAAGTCCTAAATCTCAAAATGGCCACTGTAAGCCTCACCTGTTTTTGAAACATCAACTGTTTTCTCCCTTGAAAGCACCGTAAAGCAGTATTAATTAATATGCTTGGCCATGTATATGTAGCAGAAGAAGAACACAGTGCTATGTTATGGAAGTGTATTAATATGACTTGTTGTTAGAAAGCAGTTGCCCATCTACGCCCAGCTAACCAGTATATCTTTTATCGTATGGAATCCAATAATCTAGTTCCTGTTTAGTTCTGTTTAGGTTAACATTAGTCCCCCATTGCCAGACCTAAGGCTACACTCTGGCCTTTTTGCATGAGGACGTCCTGCGCATGAGCTAGGTGCCAGATGTCAGGCTTTATCCTGGAAATGTACTTCTCTTGATCCAGACTAGTTTCACACCAACTCCTGAGATAAACATCTGGCTCTTCAGCTGATACATTCTCTAGCACATTCACCAGCTAGTTGCTAACACTGCCTGTTGGTGCGGGACAGGGAGCTTACAGTGAACTTTTTCTCTATATAAATTCAAAATGACTTGACAAGCACAGCACCATTATGTGAAAATGCAATGCAACTCACATAGTCGTCACATTAACTGTATAATTACAATACAATAATAGTGTAACACTGGCAAGCATAAATTCAAGCATTGTTATGGAACATTAAGCACATGTGATGTTTAACATACTGTATGGAACTTAATGGTAACCATTGGACAACTGGAAAGTTAAAAAAATAATATCCACAACTCCTAAACTGTATCGCCTGTATTTGTATCAGCATAAATGTAAAGTAGAAACACACATTGCAAAATCATTCAGTCAGCAGAAAAAGGCATTATTAAAAATGATTCTTTTCAGGTCTCCTTGGACCCTTGGGGTAGCAAATTCCTGTCTCCTCTTGACACGGTCTGTTGAGCATCGCTGAACAGTAATGATGCATATGTTAGCTCCCTTTGAGCCTACAGCTATTTGGAAGCAGTAGATTACTGCCCTGGATGTACTGATGTAGCAGCGGAAAGACTTACTATAAGTTTCCAAACTATGTATAATTCAAATTACATTATAATTTTTCGATTTGTTTTACTTAAGAATTGTCTTTGTCAGTTACAAGAGCAATGGCAATACTAATTTGGGCAACAAGCTGGTGGTGTCTGGGTGGAGTTGATGTTGATTTAGCAAGCTGTGACATCACAGCTGTCATTTAAACAAACCTCAAATATATTCCTCTGGGAGACTTAATGTCTTATTAATGAAACCATTTTTACCACCCAGTTTGGATAGTTCTAAATTTCATTTGGCGTCTTACTATCTGGATTAATCTACACAGACAAGACCAACCTCGGTAAGTGGTTCCATAGAAACCAAATCCACATGGCAACAACTCCCTCGACCCAGTCAACACAAGCTTGTATTCAATTCAATTCAATTCAATTCAATTTTTTATATAATATTTTATATTTTTATATTAATTTATATCATTTATAGTATCAATTCATAACAAGAG
>NC_045753.1:7056874-7058443 GCF_008692095.1 Etheostoma spectabile
ACACTTTACAGATAGAGTAGGTCTTGACCACACTCCAGAACATCTCTTTTTGAGATTCTTTAAGTATTTTGGGGGGCATTCTGTGCATTTATAAGACAATTGACAGTTAAGATTACAGGGAATAAGGTGGAGAGAAATCTAACAATGGTCCCCAAGTCAGATCTGAACCGGTAGTTCATGATCAGTACCTTAAAACCCTGAGGCCACATGGGCACCAGAGCATTAACAGCAACTCTGATCAATGGTCCCTGTAAAAATAGGTAAAGTCAAATAAAAACATGTTAAGCCCACAGTGATTTAATCAATTGTTTGCACTTTGTCTTGGTTTTCTGGTGGTGTTGGTGATTCAGGTTTGTATGCCAGCTGTGTTGGCTGAAGTGAAACTTGAGTGAAACTTGGCCTTACAGTTGAAGATTTAATTGAATCCTTGGCATGCTTCCTCTGGCAGTCAAGTTTGCTTTCGAGCCAATTGAGTTCTCACTTTATCTCACTCCCTATCAGCTGAAGTTACTGTAATCTAACTGCTTAGGCTCTTCATCTTTCCCTTGCTCTTTCCTTCCTTTTCTTTTGTTTCTCTTTCTCTCAGCCCTAACATGGCGTACTGCCAGACACATGCTCTCCATCTTGTTCCGAGAATCTGTCCAATCAAGAAAACACTGTCGCTCGGCTTTGACGATTTGCTGTGACATAACTTCAGAATGCTGTTGGGGCTTGATTGCTTTGTCGGCAAATTGTAACGCCCCTCACCTCTCAAAGCCTTTACTTTGTGTCCAAACCCCAAGCCGCTGGCACTCAACTCCATTCAACCATTAAAATTAGATCAAAGGATAAAGATGGAAAAAGGCACCACATAAAATAGTTTCATTAAGAATCATAGAATGAAATGGCCCACTTCCTTTCCCAACGCTGTTTGGACAGGTGAGTGAAACTGCAAGCTAGGCCTCGGTCCCACAACATCAGCCACCTCGGACAACGGAACTGTTCCAAAGAAAACAAGAGCCATTGTGGTTCAGAAGTCAAGATAAGCAGCTGAAAACCAACGGTGGGAGTCACACGGATGTTAAATAAATACTCCTACACCTCTACATTACAATTATCTGCAAGAAAGTTTCACCATGCTTTTTATTTATTTTTTACCCCCGCACCCCCCTCCTCTGTTGCTGTAATGGAAAAATGTACAGATGAAATTGGCTCCTGCCATTCCTTCAGGTCAGAGACCGTCTGTGTGTGCACAATCCTTGTGTGACTATTTCTGTTTGCGCTGCACATTTTCTTGAACATCCAATCTAAACATCTCTCCTCCTCCACCTCGAGCTTATTATATTTTTGAAGGATTTTGTTGAGCTTGTAAGGTCTTGTCCTCTTCTTTTGCTCACTCAGCCTTGAAGTGGGGGAACAAGTCATGTCATCAGATCAACAAGAACTCTGAGAAAATGCTTAGGTACGGTGTTTAGTTGACCAGCATTTTTTTATCTGTTCAGTTCTATTTTGTTTCAAACACTGAAGCTTACATAATCATAATCAGTACATGTTATTGTGGATGATTTTTTTTTTTTTTATATTGTATTC
>NC_045753.1:7058453-7061392 GCF_008692095.1 Etheostoma spectabile
TCCAGATATTACCAGCATGGGTGGCCCAAGGGAACCCAAAGCTGAACCTCTAGCTTTGGCAGAAGTGCATCATTGACTCATTCTGCAAGATTCTTGGTGTTTTTACTCTGACAAATGCTTACCTTTTTAGCTGCATGGCTACTTCAGAGCAATTCATCTGTTTGTTTTTTGTGGATTTGAAGTCAATGAAATTTGAGTATGAGCTGGCTCTCATTTCAGCTGCTGTTGTTTGTGTTAATTCTTGTGCTTTCTTGTTCCCGCTTGTGGACTAGAACATTTGGGAACTAGAAGACTACAAACACAGTATTTTTCATAATGTACATTATCCAGTCTACATAACAGAGCATTTAGAGTCTGGCAGGATAAGATGCCTTGAATGACTTAGGCATGATGGGAAAGTCCCTGGTATTCCCTGGCTATGTTTACCCCCTAAGCCTGGGCATATCAATACCCCTCTGCGACCAAGCAATACCATAAAAATATCATAGGGTATAGCCTCTGAGACAGACAATTGCAAAGCAAATAACATTAGTTACAATTATTTTCCATTTCAAGTTTTGGCTAGCATGTACTATATTCCAAAGCAACTCGCAAGACAATGGCTACGTTGGTTCCTGTATCTTAAAATTATCTAAATTAGCAAAATACATCAGCCCAAGGCACGAAAAGCACATAAGCCAGATATACTTGAATCTGTTTATTATGTCTAGACGTGATTCTCAAACAGATCTCTTTTGAGTTTGCTTGGAACTGATACAACCAAAAGGTAAGCTAGGATAACAGAGTCAGTGTTTAGGCTGGTTCCCATCAACTCCCATACACGCTGTTGCAAACTGACAATGTATTGCCGTCAACAACAAAGGTAAAAGACCTTTAAAAAAGTCACAACAATATGTTTGGCTTTTACAGAAGTAAAGACGCCTCAGTGGACTGCTTGTCAGTGAAAACCCTCCGATAAATTGAAATCCAGCTAAACCCCATGGACAAAAAATTGGTGATGACCTTCTGTCCCATACAGAGAAATGGCAACATATTAATGCTGGCCGGTTACAGTGTGTCTAATACCGTTACATCAGTTAATCCGCACCTAGATTAACACCTCGCACTTTATTCTACTGTAAGTAAGCCTCATCCTCTAAACAGGCCTCTAGTTTGACCACAGTCAATTAGCCCATTTCCCATGTGCCTCTTTGGCTAATGGATGACCCACTGTCACATCATGTTGGCAGCTCTCTTTAATGCTCACACTTAATTTAATTGCTACAAACACACATACACACAGTGTGCCCAGAGGAAATGAAGGTAGCTCCATAGGGAACAGTTTTTTATAATAGTCCAGTTTTATGGAGCTCTCCCTGGGGTGACCAGGACCTATTTCCTCTGCCTTTAGGGTCTCATTCAGGATACAGGAGGGTGCTAAATTACACACCAGCCCACATCACCAGCCTCTTTTGTCTCAGCACACCTTTAAAGTATAGTGTAAGCTAATTGTAATAAGTTACTCCCCAAGTGGTGTTTGTGATACATAACTTGGATGGTCCATTTATGAAATTTAGGTTTAATTTCCTTTACTCCAAGGTTTAGCAACCGATAAAGCAAAAACAATATTTTGTTACAAATGATTTCGACAGATAAAGTTAAAGTAAAGTTACTGTAACAAGTTTAACAGTGGAGCCTATGATTTTACTCCGTTGTTTTTAGCTGACAAAGCCATATTTTGTTTGACCGCAATACAAAATGGAGGTCAGTGTGTGTCTGATAGATAGCTTTAGACTTGATATTTTAATAAAGCTCTAGCTGAGCAAATGATTTGTAACTCACAGATATATGCATAAATTATATTTTACAACTGCTACAGTCATTAAAGATACCGGCTATCTTGGATTAAGGGTACATGAGCTTCACAGCTTTCATACTTTCTGTATTGTGATTAGCATTAGGACACTTTGCTTACTCTTGTTCTTTTTGTTGTGTTTTCAACCACTGTTATTGGCATCCATGACAGTTGAACACAACTCATCATTTTTTTTGTCTTAGGTCTGGCAGTGTGAAGAATCACTGGGATGAAATCTACGACTTTGTAGAGAATTTAGCTGAGAAATTCAAAAGGTAAGAAACACTTCATCCACACATACAGTATTTAAACATTTGCATGTTAACAAAATGAACTAATCAAATATGCAGGAGGAAAATGGAATTACATATGTGGACTAGCCTATGTATTGTAACATTTAACTCTAAGTCACCAGACATAAAACAGCCGTGTTGCCTCTGTACTTGACTTCCTGGAGTCCTGAGATGTAGATTACTACATGCACATTTTTTTCACAAATAAACTAAAATAGCAACTTTTGAGTGACATGGTTTGAATACCAAAATTTGAGCCAAATCCTGCACACTGGCACATCCATGCAGGGTGGCCCTTGGTGTCCCGAGACGTAGATCACTGAGGAGAAACACACATTTTACACAGCAGTTACCCCGGTAGAGTAAAATGAAATCTGTCCCTACAGAGACAGCTGGCCATATGCTAAGTCACTCAGCATACAGGCGGATGTTTCCCTCTGTCTCTGCAGTAGCTGAGCTGATGTCTGGTGTTACTGGGGTTACCAGCAGAGACTACCATAGCATGGGTTTTACAGCCTCTTTAGAGGAGAGTAAAGTGGGAAGCTTTCAGAAGTCGGAATCATTTATTTGTCGTTAAATGATTCTTATAAATGAATATCTAAAAAATAAAAATGGACGGTCAACCATGTTATGAGTGTTGGTGTTGAATAGTTTGTCCACCAGAGGGCGTTTTACAACATCCCTGTTGGAAACACTGATTTTTTAGTTTTTGTTCAAAGAACTTTAAGTTTAATATCTTAAGTTTGTATTTTTTTACATTTCATTTATCAGAACTTTAATATATTTTGATGTTCCTCTGTTCTGTTGTGACA
>NC_045753.1:7061414-7066150 GCF_008692095.1 Etheostoma spectabile
TATTTTAGTGAGAACTCATAAATAACTACAAATAACTAATGTTAAGGAAATCTGTTTATGTTTAGTAACGCGTTTCTGGATTTTTCCTTTTAAATATATATCAGCCGATATATTGGCATATAAATTTTTAAATAACCAAATATTTGTATCGTTATCAGCCTTAAAAATCCTTTATCGGTTGGGCTCTACTGTATATATGACTGCATGCTCTCATGGCTGAAATATGAACGATATACGTATAGTGCAGTGTAAAATCCAAAATGTCAACAGATGGCCTTCAGCTAGTGGGGGGTTTTGTTTTGTCCGTACTGCTCCAAGGCAACAACAACACCTGGAGCTTTGCGGTTCAACCAGAGCAAAGCACCAACCCTCCTCAAAGTTTCTGTTTTAAACAAACATGATAACGTTTCAAACGACGCAAATCTGCATTCACTTACTCAAACTCTCTCAAACAATACAAAACATTTTATTTACTTCAGAAAGCTGTGCATGTGTGTATGTTTCCTTTCTAAATATACATTTTTTTTCACAAATAAACAAAAATAGCAACTTTTGAGGGTTCAGTGACATGGTTTGAATTCCAACATTTTAGCCCTTGTCACGCACAGAGGGTTCAAATCCTGAACATACGTGCAGGGCGTCACTTAGGGGTGTCTTAGTGCAGTGGTTCCCAAACGTTTTCACACCTAAACGGTAGGGGTGGGAATCACCAGAGGCACCACGATACGATATTATCACGATACTTGGGTCACGATACGATATTATTGCGATTTTAAACATATTGCGATATTCTGCGATATATTGTACTCTATTACTTTTTCCAACTTCATTATTTTGTCCCCAAAGGAAAATATCGTCAACATCTGTTTGTTCATCTCACATGGATTTTATTGCTGTAAAATGTGACTGTCAAGCTGACTAACAACAAACACTTTCATGAATGTGTTATAAATGTTATACAACTGGCAAACTGAACTGTTTGCATTTAATTAAGGTGGATGCATCACAAGTCAATGCAACACGTTCTGCTGTTTTTAAACTTTCCTGAACTTTGAGTTTAACTTCTCTGTAGACCTTGGGTACGGCTGTATCCGTGAAAAAGCGGCGCGACAGAGTTACGTACCTTGGTTCCAGTGTTTTGTTGACAAAATCCCTCATTTTCCACAACGTTGTATGGACGCAGGTCTTTGCACATGAAGCAGGCGATGGTTTGAGTTATTTTCTTCGCTCGTTCTGAATTTGGAGGTAGCTTTGTCAAGCTAAGTGTGTCCAGTGTTGGTTGGTTTTTCGGCGGAGCTGGTTTAGCATTAGCTTTACCGTCCTCGGCTAACGCTAACTCTGGATGGTGGCGTGTAAGATGAGCCCTCATGTTGGTGGTATTCCCTGAGTATTTTATTTGCATACGACACTCCTTGCAAATCGCATGTCTCATATCCATCTCAGTTGTCCCCTCCTTGTTAAAAAATCCGAAAATTTCCAAACACTTGATTTAAATGCAGACGGTGCATTTCTGATTTCTCTCTCTAACGCTGACAATGTTTATTTTATCTACATCCTCCTGCACGCTGACAGTCACCCCGCTGACCTCACCAGAAACAACAGCGCCATCTGGTGGACTGAAGAACAACTGATTTGATTATTCTACTACCAAAAAGTTATTCTCATGTGCATTTTAAATAATAAAAAATCGATACTTGGCTTTTGTGTATCGATACAGTATCGCCACGGGAAATATCGCGATACTATGCTGTATCGATTTTTTCCCCCACCCCTACTAAACGGACACAAATTAGACCACAGACCGCCATTCTGTTTTTGTCCCTGGGTCCGCCAACTGGTAGGATTTTTGATTTTAGATAAGAGAAAATGACCCTAGTAGTCATACATTCTGTCATGGTGGTACTTATGGATAGATTATAGGGAAATGAAAGGATTCCCCTTTTTCTGGGAAACCCCTGGAAGCCATTTAAGGTCCCCTGGGGGTCCCCAGACCCCACTTTGGGAACCACTGTCTTAGTATGTTGTTGGGTTGGGTTTAAGAAGCCATTCATACACAGTCTGTTGGAGTGACCTCAAAGCGAGTGAGGTAGTTTGTTCATGAGTTATTTATTAGTTTGAAACTTTGTTTGTCTGGCATGAAAGTGAAGCACTGGATGGGTTACCGGGCAGTTTGTTTTGCTTCTAAGAAAAATAATTTGTTGCTTTCGCAGTATAACTGTAACCGTAAAACAATGTTTCTGATTAACCTCAAATGTAGAAATGTTTGTATCATGTTGTGCAATGTGGGAAATCACCAACCAGCAGCCAAATGCTGGTGAAGTTGGTCTTTGCCAGGTTATACCAGTAATGGGTTAATCTGGACTGTACTGCTGCAGAATGACGTGCCATGATGGATTTTCTTTTCTGTTCCAGTCCCATGCTGAGGATGTCCTTCATAACATTCTCCTCCAGAGCATCCACCATCATGAAACTGACAGAAAACAGGTAAATGAAGTTCAGTCAGACAACTCACGTTTGAAATGTTTACTATAACAGCAGAACATTGTGTTTGGCGGCCAGACTCCGACCTCATCACTCCCCGCAGTCTGGGTTTACATGAAATATTGCGAAGTGGTGATGAAGTAGCTTCCATTTCGCCGAAGCCTCAGGTTTTGCTGTGGTGGTGGTGGTGGTGGGGCTGAAAGCAGACAGCAATACAGGTGCAGGGCAGCAGCAGCATTGACAAGGCAGAGATAGAGAAATGTGCAGCTTAAATAGACCCCCAAATTGAGGGGTTGTGTTTGGTAAATGATACGGCGTGAGGCATGTCACGTGTGTGTACAGGGGTGCAGATAGAGTTGACTGCCTGAACTAGCTCGCAGGCTTCGCCCCATTTATGGCTGATACATTCTGTTCCGTTGTTTAACTGCAACTGACTAACCAAAGCTGAATTTGCGTTGTGTTAAATGTTATTCTAGCAAGGAATGCCCTTACACAAGAAGAAAGATCAGCCGTAAAGTAAACTGAAACTGTTGTACCAGAGTGAAAGCAGATGCTCTCTGAATGAAGATTATATAAAGCTGTTGTTTTGTGTGAGAGAGCATCACGGAAACTGGGTTTCTACTTCCAAACGGAGCTGTTTCTATCTTGCATTCATGCTCCGTTGACTAAAATGAATCAGAATCGGGTAAAAAACCTTCATAAAGCACAAAGACGTGTACATCTACACATTTGGCAGCAACCATAGTGCTTACTGTATTGGGAAGAGATAAGGGGAAAAACAGAAAAATGTCAAGAAGATGGATGAGTTTCCACACTGGGAGATAATGACACATACAACAAAGAAGCTGCAGTTTAAATCTTTCCTCATTGCAACTAACTCGGCTCTTTCTTCTCTGCAGAGTGAACATCAGAAAAGGGCTGAACTCTCTGAAAAAAGAGACTCCCGGTGGAGACACATTCATGCACCTCGGGTTGCAGAGGGTGAGCTTTTGTTGTAATGCTTATCTTAATCTTACACTGAGAATCAAAACAAATCAAACTCACTAAATATGAAGCTTTGGCAATAAAACATCTTCTTCTTTAAAGGCAAACGAGCAGATACACCAGGAGAACTTTGGTACGCATCAAAAGACTTGTTGTGAATACTTACATCAAGCTAAGTTATGCATCATGTGTGTTTATACACGTCCGTGTGCTTCTTCCAGGCACGGCCAGTGTGATTATTGCGCTGACAGACGGAGAGCTGCAGGAGCATCAGCTCATCACTGCGCAGCAAGAGGTAGCAACTCTAAACTGGCTGTGGTTATAGCACTGGAGAAATTAATACTTTCCTTGCTTGAATGCCAGATTTCTGGAACTTATTCTGTTTATTGCCCGTGTCTTCCAACAGGCAGAACGAGCCAGGTCTCTTGGAGCTATTGTGTACTGTGTTGGTGTCAAAGACTTCAATGAGACACAGGTAATGCCAATGTAATACAGCTGTGCCGTCTACAGCAGTTTCACACTTTCATGGCCGTTTTATATCCACTAAATGTTATGTATCTGGTTTGAAATAAAGATAATAGCACACAAGTACAGTACATCATGTGCACAGGAATCAAAACTTGTGGAAATTACTGTTACCTCCATGTTGCATAGTGTGTATTCAGTGGCCTCTGAGCAATTTGGCTAACCCATAATTTTAGATTTTCTGAACACCAATGCATTTTTTTTAACCCTGCCTCTTAGGATGCCAACACACAAAGCTGGACTGCAGAAATGTCTCTGACTTGAATAATACTCAACAATTAGCTTCAGCATGATGAGAAGGAGGATGATTCAGGTTCCTGTATTTAATGTGGAGGATATTTGAGAGCGTTTGAAGGCTGGTCGACCTCAAACCCAAGTTTAGTACAAGCTCCATTTGATTGATTGTCAATGGACCCATTATCTGACTGTAGATGTTGTTTGAGCATTATTCCTATTGGTATTCCCTGGATTTAGTGTGTGTGTGTGTGTGTGTGTGTGTAGAGCTGGACAAATTTAGGAAAAATACACAATATTTTATTTTATTTTATTGGACAAATTGAACATTAAATTGAATATTTTACATTACATTTTAAAGTGCTGTTTTCTACTAATACTTAATTTCAGATAACAAAAAACAAATCTGAGGGTCTTTTGCAATATGTCACAGCCTTTTGCGACGTGTTTATTACCATCCATCCATCAATCTTCATCCGCTTATCCGGTATCGGGTCGCGGGGGCAGCAGCT
>NC_045753.1:7066160-7067761 GCF_008692095.1 Etheostoma spectabile
ACCCCAAACTTCCCTTTCCCGAGCCACATCAACCAGCTACGACTGGGGGATCCCGAGGAGTTCCCAGGCCAGGTTAGAGATATAATCTCTCCACCTAGTCCTGGGTCTTCCCCAAGGCCTCCCCTCCCACTGGACGTGCCTGGCACCCTCCCTAGGGAGGCGCCCAGAGGCATCCTTACCAGATGCCCGAACCACCTCAACTGGCTCCTTTCGATGCGAAGGAGCAGCGGCTCTACTCCGAGCTCCTCTCGGATGACTGATGCTTCTCACCCTATCTCTAAGGGAGACGCCAGCCACCCTCCTGAGGAAACCCATTTCGGCCGCTTGTACCCTTGATCTCGTTCTTTCGGTCATGACCCAGCCTTCATGACCATAGGTGAGGGTAGGAACAAAAATTGCCCGGTAGTCTCGAGAGCTTTGCCTTCTGGCTCAGCTCTCTTTTTGTCACAACGGTGCGATAAACAATGTAATACCGCACCAGCTCTCCGATTCTCCGACCAATCTCACGCTCCATGGTCCCCTCACTCGCAAATAAGACCCCAAGGTACTTAAACTCCTCACTTGGGGTAAGGACTCACTCCCTACCTGAAGAAAGCCACTCCGGTTTCCTGCTGAGAACCATGGCCTCAGATTTAGAGGTGCTGATCCTCACCCAGCCGCTTCACACTTGGCTGCGAACCGATCCAGTGAGTTCTGAAGGTCACAGACCGATGACGCCATCAGGACCACATCCTGCAAAAGCAGCGATGAGATCCCAAGCCCACCGAACTGCAACCCCTCCCCGCCCCAACTACCTCGATATCCTGTCCATAAATATTATAAACAGGATTAGTGACAAAGCCGCACCCTGGCGGAGGCCACCCTCACCTGGAATGAGTCCGACTTACTGCCGAACTGGACACAGCTCTCGCTTTGGTCTACAGAGATTGGATGGCCCTGAGAAGGACCCCCTCCCCATACTCCGGTCATACGCCTTCTCCAGATCCACAAACACATGTAGACTGGTTGGGCATACTCCCAGCTCCCTCCAAGATCCTTGCGAGAGTGAAGATCTGATCCGTTGTTCCACGGCCAGGACGGAATCCGCATTGTTCCTCTTCAATCCGAGGTTTGACTACCGGCCGAACCCTCCTTTCCAGCACCTTGGAGTAGACTTTACCAGGGAGGCTGAGAAGTGTGATACCCCTGTAATTGGCACACACCCTCTGGTCCCCCTTTTTGAAGAGGGGAACCACCACCCCGGTCTGCCACTCCTTAGGCACCGTCCCAGACTTCCACGCAATGTTAAAGAGGCGTGTCAACCAAGACAGCCCCTCCACACCCAGAACTTTCAGCATTTCTGGACGGATCTCATCAATCCCTGGGGCTTTGCCGCTGTGGAGTTGTTTGACTACCTCGGCGACTTCCACCAGGGAAATTGACGACAATCCCCCATCATCCTCTAGCTCTGCCTCTACCACAGAGGGCGTGTCAGCTGGATTTAGGAGTTCCTCAAAGTGCTCCTTCCACCGCTCTAATACCTCCCCAGTCGAAGTCAACAACGTCCCATCCTTACGGTATACAGCTTGGATGATTCCCCGCTTCCCCCTCCTGAGGTGGCG
>NC_045753.1:7067771-7068139 GCF_008692095.1 Etheostoma spectabile
CAGAAGCACCTTGGTGCAGACCGAAAGTCCTTCTCCATGTCTTCTTCAAACTTCTCCCACACCCGCTACTTTGCCTCTGTCACGGCAGAGGCTGCAGCCCTTCGGGCCGTCGAACCTTGCAATGCCTCCGGAGTCCCCGGGATAACATATCCCGGAAAGACTCTTCTTCATTCGGACGGCTTCCCTGACCACCTGTGTCCACCAGGGGTGTCGGGTTACCGCCCCTTGAGGCACCTAGGACCCTAAGAGCTCGCCGCCGCAGCTTCAGCAATGGAAACTTTGAACATTGTCCACTCTGGTTCAATGCCCCCAGCCTCCACAGAGATGCACGAAAAGCTCCGCTGGAGGTGTGAGTTGAAAGTCCGTCA
>NC_045753.1:7068149-7068233 GCF_008692095.1 Etheostoma spectabile
TCCTCCAGACGTTCCCAATTTACCCGCACTGCATCTGTTTGGGCTTACCAGGTCTGTCCAGAGTCTTCCCCCACCCCCTGACCC
>NC_045753.1:7068243-7085621 GCF_008692095.1 Etheostoma spectabile
CAGATGGTGATCAGTTGACAGCTCTGCCCCTCTCTTCCCCCGAGTGTCCAACACATACGGCCTCAGATCAGATGAAACCTTTGGCCTAGGGTGCTCTGGTACCACGTACACTTATGAGCATCCCTATGTTCGAAACAAGATAGGCCCAGGAAGCATTTAAAGAAAATTTGGTCTTGATTTGGAGCTAAATGTTGCCCCGCCGCACCTTTAAAAGCCTTGTTTTGTTGCTGTTTTTTTTTTTTTGTTGGGGGGTGGGGGGGGGGGGTTTAATAGAGAGATGAATTTAAAGTCTCATACATATTAGCAATCACTGGTGGGCTGGTTAGTAGCTCACACTCACACTGGCTTTATCTAAAGGACCACCAGTGACATTAAAGTTCACTGCTGTACCCACTGAACTCCGCAGCACCTTTGACATTTTTTTCCTGGCTTGTGATCCCTTACTAGAAGTGGACACAAAACACGGGACTGCTCCCCAGATGTGGGGGCTGTTTTGGCCTGTCGCCCTGTGCAGTAAAACACTGACACACTGCTGCAAATAAAGAACAGCTTTCTCTTTGTTTCATGGTCATATGCTATTGTTTAGCTGGTCTGCATGTTCTGGCTCTGTACTCTGAGGGGTGAGTAACAAGTTTAGACATTGTTCTGGACTTCAAATGATAGGAGCTCATTAGGACCTGCCTCAGCCCCCCTCCAACCCATCCCGCATGCTGATAGGGTTTTATGAACATGATCTGACTCTCTGCCCGGGTTAGATCCCATATGCCATTAATTGGTGTGTGAAATGGGTTTCCGTTAGGGATCAACCGATATTGGGTTTTTTTCAGGGCGGATACCGATACCGTTATTAGGAGTTAATGAAACCAAATACAGATTTTTGGGACCGATATGACAGTGAAATTACATCTTTAAGTCAAAATTACATATAATATCCAGTAATTCATGTATGTGTGTATATATATACACATACATGCCTACTGTAATTAGCTGCTAAAGGAAATATATAACCATTTACATCCATAAGACATTTGCACCATAAATGGTGCAATCACTTTCTCAAAAACTTAATTTTGCTCAAAAGTGCAGACCTAAACCAAAAAGTGAAACCTAAACCAAAGTTACACCCTTGGTTGGATTGTCTTTTAAGTCCCCTAAATCAGGACTGGTCAGGAAGTTATTTTACAGTCCGCAGCTAACACAACGAAATTATATAGTGTTGCCATTGGTTGAGCATCGGTAAACAAGGCTGAGGGGTTTTACTATGGCCACAGAAGATGCCATTTATTAGCTTGCTTATCTCTGGTTGAAACTGTTTTTCATCAGTAAAAGCTGCTAAGTGTCAGCCCATTCTCCCAGGAATTTCCTCGATAGTGGACAATTGTATTTAAATCGTCCCCGTTTAGGTACAACGACGCCTGTCAGGTAGTGTTCCTTTTTTATGTAGCAAGGTTCAAAAAAAAGTAACGCCTACCTAGCAGTGTGTGATAATGTAGGGATAATCAACACATGGCCGCCTCTGTAGGCTAGACTTAGGTGCAGTGGTTGAGTGCAACGTGCAGCTGAAACTGTTGGAATGTTTAGATTTTATTTGAGATATTTCAATCAGACCCAAAGTGGTGACCAGACCCATCCAACTTACGTTGCCATTCCCTAGATTCACGCTGCTAGTGTTTACTATTAAAACATCATTATGACATTAACTGGGGCTTTGCACGTTATATCCAAAATCCACATCTGTCTCAGATAACAGTTGGCAGTGTTTAAAATTGGCAAGCTGATGGAGTTGGGATGGTCCGTGTGATTAAGATGAGAACACACACTTTGGGCACTGTGTTGCTAGATCATGAGTTTACCATCTATGAGAAGAAGTAAACTGCTGCGTTTGGCTCTAAAGTCAAACTTCCAAAGGCATTTATTGCAGACTTTGGGGCAAATGATGTCATGTCATGGCTCGTACCTGTAGACAGTGCTGTCGGGAGACACATGCGTGGCTGCAGCCTGAAGGGTTATACGAGGTGACTAATGCCATCTGGTTGGACTGGGTTCTAAAAAAACCTTTGGTTTTATGGACACACAATATCTCAACTACTTAATCTGTAAGATTATATCCTAAAGGAAAGTAAGAAAGTGTGGCAACACCATAGGCATAAAGGGTGTGAGGAGCAGTCCCACAAACTCCAGGACGTTAAAGTGGCACCAAAATATGAGCTAGAGGTCGGTTTTCCCCCTTCAAGTCCCGCAGCATACAGGGCTGCAACTTAAAAACATCGAAAAGAATAACTAAGAGGACACAGGTAGTAGGATGTCAGTATGCTGGAATAAATGGAGATTGCGGTCTCATGTTGGAGCTTCGCGGAACGTGTTGCCGACATACGCCACACACACACACACACACACACACAAACACTGGGTGCACACCCAGATGCCACCACATGTCACTTCTGTTTACTGATAGACAGCGTTAACCTCTGCTATTAATAAGTTAGTAAGCAGGGATTTTGGTACGCCTTCCAAAAGAAAAGCACAATAATTGAAATGTTTAACCGATCATTAACCATTGACCAGCGTAGCAGGAAACAAGTTTCAGTTCACCCGTCCAGGATGTTTTGAACACACTTCGCACACAGACTGCCAGGCTTGATGTTCTGTGCATTGTTGGGAACACTCCAGCACTTTCCTGAAACCGCTTGAGGGACCGTTACAATCCAACGGCACTCTCGGCCTAGCCCGTCCATCCACCACCTCCACCAGAGTTGTCAGCGGTGTGTCTTCCCTGACTCTAGTCGTGTGTAGAACGCCCGATTTAAATAGATAGTCCTCATTGATTTAATAGTTGAATTGTGCATGTAGCCTCCCCGAACAGAAAAAGAGAAGCCTTAAAACGCAACTTGCTGGTTCAAAGTTAGGACTAGAAAGTTCATAGAGTTGCCAATTTACATTTTTATCATGCAGAAAGACAATTTCTTACACTTATATTTATACTATTATATGATTAACAGATAGTACGAAAATATTGGTCAAAATCGCATTGACGGTTAAATGGTTCAATCATCCCCTACAAAGCTGGACTTGCAACCCCACTCCATAAAGTTTTTGTTCAAAATAAATGCAATTTACTATTTGGCGGTGGAATTTCTATTACATGCCAATTGTGGCGGTGTAGTTCAAAAGGTTAATTTGGACACTGCCGTTTAAGGGCCTATATTGCTGCATATGTACCACATGTACCGCACTGCTGTTTTAATGGAACGCAGAGCCAGAGGAAATGTTTGGGGTGTGTTCTAATGGGAGATTTCCCTTGGGCCAAATGCTGCTGTGTTCCCTTTGATGAACTACTGTAATAGCGAACCATCTTCGTTTATGTTGATTGGGGGGGGACACAAATGAGAAGCGGTTCGTGACACAGCCTGCTTCACTGATTCATTTTTGGATAACAATCTCACGGAAGGAAGGTGAAAGAACTGAATTAGCAAATGCCATGTCACAACATTGCAAACAGACAAATGTTCAAGCTGTCTTAACGCCTCTTTCCCTTTATGTAAAATTCTATCGGCCTTTGCGTGCCGTTCTTTCTCAAAGCTTTTCCATCAGTCTGTCTCGCTTGTTTCCACCAGACTCCCATTACCGCTTCAAACCATACTCCTCATGACCTCACTTTGGTGTTACTGCAGTATCGTTGTTGAAGATGTCAGATACACTCATTTTTCCGGGTTATAAATCCTCTCTGTTGTCCGGGCAAATCACCGATCATTTCTGTTCCTCTTTCATGTCTAATAAACTCATCACGCCGCTGCAAATGTTGTTGTCATTGTGTTGCTGTAGCCACAAGTTGATAACAACTGGTTGGGCGTAGTACTCATGCTGCCTGAAATCCTGGGCAATGTCAGCGGAAAAACAAATGCAGCTGCTGTCTCATAAATATTTTGGATATGTCTCATCGTGGAACTGAGTTTTAGTGTGGGAATGACACACACTGTGTTTCCGCAGTGAAGAAATGTCTTGTTAACAATATCAAGCGTCTGTATCCCCAGGCGGATCCAAAACAGTAGACAATAGGTTTCAAAGTGATGAATGCGCTCTTCCTCTTACCCTGATCCTGATATTTGATACGGATTTGACACCCATCTCACAGGCCTCTCTGAGGCAGCTAGTTATCCAATAGTTTTTGGGATAAAAAACAATTCTCCTGTTTTGGAATAGACATGCGCATTAGCTCAGCAATCATGCAGTAAAGCCTTTGACTTGTGCAGTCTGTAAAAGTAGTTAGTGGTTTTAAACAAACAAATCCTTGTGCCCAGTCAGTTAAATTGGAGCACCACCATTGGCTGCGGCTGGGGTGGTGGTTGGTAGCCCAGCTGGAATGCAACAGCTCCTACGTGGGTTAGTCTTTCTTTTTTTTTCCCTTCTTCAACACTTTGAACCGTGAGAACGAGCTGAGAGCCGCAAGACTTCAGACTGACGGAGCTTTTTCCCACACGTCCAGTTGCTTCTGGACAGAAGTGCTTGCTGGATAGTTAAAATGGACTTGGTTGAATAATTGCGAAAATCAAAACACGCTTCCGCTGTATATATCCTTTGCTACAGTTACAGGATTGCAGGCTAGTCAACAAAAAAAGTCCTAAATCTCAAAATGGCCACTGTAAGCCTCACCTGTTTTTTGAAACATCAACTGTTTTCTCCCGTAAGCACCGTAAAGCAGTATTAATTAATAGCTTGGCCATGTATATGTACGAGAGAACACAGTGCTATGTTATGGAAGGTATTAATATGACTTGTTGTTAGAAGCAGTTCCCATCTCCCACTACACCAGTATATCTTTTATCGTATGAATCAATATCTAGTTCCTGTTAGTTCTGTTTAGGTTTATTCCCCATGCCAGACCTAAGGCTACACTCTGGCCTTTTTGCATGAGGACGTCCTGCGCATGAGCTAGGTGCCAGATGTCAGCTGTTATCCTGGAAATGTACTTCTCTTGATCCAGACTAGTTTCACACCAACTCCCTGAGATAAACATCTGGCCTTCAGCTGATACTTCTCTCACATTCACCCAGCTAGTTGCTAACACTGCCTGTTGGTGCGGACGGGAGCTTACAGTGAACTTTTTCTCTATATAAATTCAAAATGACTTGACAAGCACAGCACCATTATGTGAAAATGCAATGCAACTCACAGAGTTCGTCACATTAACTGTATAATTACATACAATAATAGTGTAACACGCAGCATAAATTCAGCATGTTATGGAACATTAAGCACATGTGATTTTAACATACTGTATGGAACTTAATGGTAACCATTGGACAACTGGAAGTTAAAAAAATATATCCACAACTCCTAAACTGTATCGCCTGTATTTGTATCAGCATAAATGTAAAGTAGAAACACATTGCAAAATCATTCAGTCAGCAGAAAAGGCATTATAAAAATGATTCTTTCAGGTCTCCTTGGCACCCTTGGGTAGCAAATTCCTGTCTCCTCTGACACGGTCTGTTGAGCATCGCTGACAGTAATGTAGCATATTTAGCTCCCTTAGCTACAGCTATTTGGAACAGTAGATTACTGCCGGGATGTACTGATGTAGCAGCGGAAAGACTTACTATAAGTTTCCAACTATGTATAATTCCAATTACATTATAATTTTTCGATTGTTTTACTTAAGAATGTCTTTGTCAGTTACAAGCATGGCAATACTAATTTGGGCAACAAGCTGGGGTGTCTGGGTGGAGTTGATGTTGATTTAGCAAGCTGTGACATCACAGCTGTCATTTAAACAAACCTCAAATATATTCCTCTGGGAGACTTAATGTCTTATTAATGAAACCATTTTTACCACCAGTTTGGATAGTTCTAAATTTCATTTGGCGTCTTACTATCTGGATTAATCTACACAGACAAGACCAACCTCGGTAGTTGGTTCCATAGAAAACCAAATCCACATGGCAACACTCCCTCGACCCAGTCAACACAAGCTTGTATTCAATTCATTCAATTCAATTCAATTTTTTATATAATATTTTATATTTTATATTAAATTTATATCATTATAGTATCATTCAATACCAAGAGTTATCTCATACCTTTACAGATAGAGTAGTTCTTGACCACACTCCAGAACATCTCTTTTTGAGATTCTTTAAAGTATTTGTGGCCATTCTGTTCATTTATAAGACAATTGACAGTTAAGATTCAGGGAATAAGGTGAGAGAAATCTAACAATGGTCCCAAGTCAGATCTGAACCGGTAGTTCATGATCATACCTTAAAACCGAGGCCACATGGGCACCAGAGCATTACCAGCAACTCTGTCAATGGTCCCTGTAAAAATAGGTAAAGTCAATAAAAACATGTTAAGCCCACAGTGATTTAATCATTGTTTGCACTTTGTCTTGGTTTTTTGGTGGTGTTGGTGATATCAGGTTGTATGCCAGCTGTGTTGGCTGAAGTGAAAACTTGAGTGAAACTTGCCTACGTTGAAGATTTAATTGATCCTGGCATGCTTCTCTGGCAGTTCAAGTTTGCTTTCGAGCCAATGAGTTCTCACTTTATCTCACTCCTATCAGCTGAAGTTACTGTATCTAACTGCTTAGGCCTCTTCAGCTTCCCTGCTCTTTCCTTCCTTTTCTTTTGTTTCTCTTTCTCTCATCGCCCTAACATGGCTACTGCCAGACACAGCTCTCCATCTTGTTCCGAGATCGTTCCAATCAAGAAAACCTGTCGCTCGGCTTTGACGATTTGCTGTACTAACTTCAGAATGCGTTGGGGCTTGATCTTTGTCGGCAAATTGTAACGCCCCTCACCTCTCAAAGCCTTTACTTTGTGTCCAAACCCCAAGCCGCTGGCACTCAACTCCATTCAACCATTAAAATTAGATCAAGGATAAATGGAAAAAGGCACCACATAAAATAGTTTCATTAGAATCATAGAAATGAATGGCCCACTTCCTTTCCCAACGCTGTTGGACAGTGAGTGAAACTGCAAGCTAGGCCTCGTCCCACACTCGCCACCTCGGACAACGGAACTGTTCCAAAGAAAACAAGAAGCCATTGTGGTTCAAAGTCAATAAGCAGCTGAAAACCACGGTGGGAGTCCCACGGTGTGAATAAATACTCCTACACCTCTACATTACAATTATCTGCAAGAAAGTTTCACACCATGCTTTTATTTATTTTTTACCCCCGCACCCCCTCCTCTGTTGCTGTAATGGAAAAATGTACAGTAAATTGGCTCCTGCCATTCCTTCAGTCAGACCGTCTGTGTGTGCACAATCCTTGTGTACTATTTCTGTTTGCGCTGCACATGTTCTGAACATCCAATCTAAACATCTCTCCTCCTCCACCTCGAGCTTTTATATATTTGAAGGATTTTGTTGAGCCTTGTAAGGTCTTGTCCTCTTCTTTTGCTCCCAGCCTTGAAGTGGGGGAACAAGTCATGTCATCAGATCAACAAGAACTCTGAGAAAATGCTTAGGTACTGTGTTTAGTTGACCAGCATTTTTTTATCTGTTCAGTTCTATTTGGTTTCAACACTGAAGCTTCCATAATCATAATCGTACATGTTATTGTGGATGATTTTTTTTTTTTTTATATTGTATTCTGGCAAGGTCCAGATTAACCAGCATGGGTGGCCCAAGGGAACCAAAGCTGAACCTCTAGCTTTGGCAGAAGTGCATCATGACTCTTCTGCGATTTCTTGGTGTTTTACTCTGACAAATGCTTACCTTTTTAGCTGCAGTGCTACTTCGAGCAATTCACTGTTTGTTTTTTGTGGATTTTGAAGTCCATGAAATTGAGTATGCTGGCCTCATTTCAGCTGCGTTGTTTGTGTTAATTCTTGTGTCTTTCTGTTCCCCTTGTGGACTAGAACATTTTGGAACTAGAAGACTACAACACGTATTTTCATAATGTACATTATCCAGTCTACATAACAGAGCATTTAGGTCTGGCAGGATAAGATGCCTTGATGACTTAGGCATGATGGAAAGTCCCTGGTATTCCCTGCTATGTTTACCCCCTAAGCTGGGCATATCTAACCCCTCTGCGACCAAGCAATACCATAAAATATCATAGGGTATAGCCTCGGGAGACAGACAATTGCAAAGCAAATAACATTAGTTACAATTATTTTCCATTTCAAGTTTGGCTGCATGTACTATATTCCAAAGCAACTCGCAAGACATGGCTACGTTGGTTCCTGTATCTTAATTATCTAAATTAGCAAAACATCAGCCCAAGGCACGAAAGCACATAAGCCAGATATCTTGAATCTGTTATTATGTCAGACGTGATTCTCAACAGATCCTCTTTTGAGTTTGCTGGAACTGATACACCAAAAGGTAAGCTAGGTAACAGAGTCAGTGTTTAGGCTGGTTCCCATCCAACTCCCATACACGCTGTTGCAAACTGACATGTTTGCCGTCACAAAAAGGTAAAGACCTTTAAAAAGTCACAACAATATGTTTGGCTTTACGAGTGACGCCTCAGTGGACTGCTTGTCAGTGAAAACCCTCCGATAAATTGAAATCCAGCTAAACCCCATGGACAAAAAATTGGTGATGACCTTCTGTCCCTACAAGAAATGGCAACATATTATGCTGGCCGGTTACAGTGGTGTCTAATACCGTTACATCAGTTAATCCGCACCTAGATTACACCTCGCACTTTATTCTACTGTAAGTAGCCTCATCCTCTAAACGGCTCTAGTTTGACCACAGTCATGCCCATTTGCCGCTGTGCCTCTTTGGCTAATGGATGACCCACTGTCACATCATTTTGGCAGCTCTCTTTAATGCTCCCACTTATTTAATTGCTACAAACACACATACACACAGTGTGCCCAGATGAAATGAAGGTACTCCATAGGGAACAGTTTTTTATAATAGTCCAGTTTATGGAGCTCTCCTGGTGACCAGGACCTATTTCCTCTCCTTTAGGGTCTCATTCAGGCTACAGGAGGGTGTGCTAAATTACACACCACCCCCATCACCATCCTCTTTTGTCTCAGCACACCTTTAAGTATAGTGTAAGCTAATTGTAATAGTTACTCCCCAAGTGGTGTTTGTGATACATACTTGGATGGTCCATTTATGAAATTTAGGTTTAATTTCCTTTACTCCAAGGTTTAGCACCGATAAGCAAAACAATATTTTGTTACAATGATTTCGACAGATAATTAAAGTAAAGTTACTGTAACAAGTTTAACAGTGGAGCCTATGATTTTACTCCCGTTGTTTTAAGCTGACAAAGCCATATTTTGTTTGACCGCAATACAAATGGAGGTCAGTGTGTGTCTGTAGATAGCTTTTAGCTTGATATTTTAATAAAGCCCTAGCTGAGCAAATGATTTGTAACTCACAGATATATGCATAATTATATTTTACAACTGCTACAGTCATTAAGATACCGGCTATCTTGGTAAGGGTACATGATCTTCACAGCTTTCATACTTTCTGTATTGTGATTAGCATTAGGACCATTTGCTTACTCTTGTTCTTTTGTTGTGTTTTCAACCACTTGTTATTGGCATCCATGACAGTTGAACACAACTCATCATTTTTTTGTCTTAGGTCGGCATGGTGAAGAATCACTGGGATGAAATCTACGACTTTGTGAGATTTAGCTGAGAAATTCCAAAGGTAAGAAACACTTCACCCACACATACAGTATTTAAACATTTGCATGTTAACAAAATGCTAATACAATATGCAGGAGGAAAATGGAATTACATATGTAACTAGCCTAGTATTGTAACATTTAACTCTAATCACCAACTAAAACAGCCGTGTTGCCTCGTATTGACTTCCTGGAGTCCTGAGATGTAGTTACTACATGCACATTTTTTCACAAATAAACTAAATAGCAACTTTTGAGTGACTGGTTTGAATACCAAAATTTGAGCCAAATCCTGCACACTGGCACATCCATCGCGGTGGCCCTTGGTGTCCCGAGACGTAGATCACTGAGGAGAAACACACATTTTACACAGCAGTTACCCCGTAGAGTAAAATGAAATCTGTCCCTCAAGAGACAGCTGGCCATATGCTAAGTCCCACATACAGGCGGATTTTTTTCCCTCTGTCTCTGCAGTAGCTGAGCTGATGTCTGGGTTACTGGGGTTACCAGCAGAGACTACCATAGCATGGTGTTTTACAGCCTCTTAGAGGAAGTAAAGTGGGAAGCTTTCAGAAGTCGGAATCATTTTTTGTCTTTAAATGTTCTTATAAATGAATATCTAAAAAATAAAAATGGACGGTCAACCATGTTATGAGTGTTGGTGTTGAATAGTTTGTCCACCAGAGGGCGTTTTACAACATCCCTGTTGGAAACGGATTTTTAGTTTTTGTTCAAAGAACTTTAAGTTTAATATCTTAGTTTGTATTTTTTTACATTTCATTTATCAGAACCTTTAATATATTTTTGATGTTCCTCTGTCTGTTGTGACAATAAAACAAATTATTATCATATTATTTTAGTGAGAACTCATAATAACTACAATACTAATGTTAAGGAAATCTGTTTATGTTTAGTAACGCGTTTCTCGGATTTTTCCTTTTAATATATATCAGCCGATTTATTGGCATATATTTTTAAATACCAAATATTTATCGTTATCAGCCTTAAAAATCCTTTATCTCGGTTGGGCTCTACTGTATATATGACTGCATGCTCTCATGGCTGAAATATGAACGTATACGTATATTGCAGTGTAAAATCCAAAATGTCAACAGATGGCCTTCAGCTAGTGGGGGGTTTTGTTTTCCGTACTGCTCCAAGGCACAACAACACCTGAGCTTTGCGGTTCAACCAGAGCACAGCACCAACCCTCCTCAAAGTTTCTGTTTTAAACAAACATGATAACGTTTCAAACGACGCAAATCTGCATTCACTTACTCAAACTCTCTCAAACAATACAAACATTTTATTTACTTCAGAAAGCTGTGCATGTGTGTATGTTTTCCTTTCTAAATATACATTTTTTTCACAATAAAAAAATAGCAACTTTTGAGGGTTCATTGACATGGTTTGAATTCCACATTTAGCCCTTGTCACGCACAGGGGTTCAATCCTGAACATACGTGCAGGGCGTCACTTAGGGGTCTTAGTGCAGTGGTTCCCAAACGTTTTCACACCTAAACGTAGGGGTGGGAATCACCAGAGCACCACGATACGATATTATCACGATACTGGGTCACGATACGATATTATTGCGATTTTAACCATATGCGATCTTCTGCGATATATTGTACTCTATTACTTTTTCCAACTTCATTATTTTGTCCCCAAGGAAATTCGTCAACATCTGTTTTCATCTCACATGGATTTTATTGCTGTAAAATGTGACTGTCAAGCTGACTACAACAACACTTTCATGAATTGTTATAAATGTTATACAACTGGCACTGAACTGTTTGCATTAATTAGGTGGATGCATCACAAGTCAATTGCAACACGTTCTGCTGTTTTTAACCTTTCCTGAACTTTGAGTTTAACTTCTCTGTAGACCTTGGTACGGCTGTATCCGTGAAAAGCGGCGCGACAGAGTTACGTACCTTGGTTCCAGTGTTTTGTTGACAAAATCCCTCTTTTCACAACGTGTTGGACGCAGGTCTTTGCACATGAAGCAGGCGATGGTTTGAGTTATTTTCTTCGCTCGTTCTGAATTTGGAGGTAGCTTTGTCAAGCTAAGTGTTCCATGTTGGTTGGTTTTTCGGCGGAGCTGGTTTAGCATTAGCTTTTACCGTCCTCGGCTAACGCTAACTCTGGATGGTGGCGTGTAAGATGAGCCCTCATGTTGGTGTTTTCCCTGAGTATTTTATTTGCATACACACTCCTTGCAAATCGCATGTCTCATATCCATCTCAGTTGTCCCCTCCTTGTTAACAAAATCCGAAAAGTTCCAAACACTGATTTAAATGCAGACGGTGCATTTCTGATTTCTCTCTCTAACGCTGACATGTTTATTTTATCTACATCCTCCTCGCCGCTGACAGTCACCCCGCTGACCTCACCAGAAAACCAACCAGCGCCATCTGGTGGACTGAAGAAGCAACTGATTTGATTATTCTACTAACCAAAAAGTAATTCTCATGTGCAGTTTAAATAATAAAATCGATACTTGGCGTTTGTGTATCGATACAGTATCGCCACGGGAAATATCGCGATACTATGCTGTATCGATTTTTTCCCCCACCCCTACTAACGGACACAAATTAGACCACAGACCGCCATTCTGTTTTTGTCCCTGGGTCCGCCAACTGTAGGATTTTTTGATTTTAGATAAAGAGAAATGACCCTAGTAGTCATACATTCTGTCATGGTGGTACTTATGGATAGATTAAGGGAAATGAAAGGATTCCCCTTTTTCTGGGAAACCCTGGAAGCCATTTAAGGTCCCCTGGGGTCCCCAGCCCCACTTTGGGAACCACTGTCTTAGTATGTTGTTGGGTTGGGTTTAAGAAGCCATTCTACACATCTGTTTGAGTGACCTCAAAGCGAGTGAGGTAGTTTGTTCATGAGTTTTTATTTAGTTTGAAACTTTGTTTGTCTGGCAGAAGTGAAGCACTGGATGGGTTACCGGGCAGTTTGTTTTGCTTCTAAGAAAAAATTTGTTGCTTTCGCAGTATAACTGTAACCGTAAACCAATGTTTCTGATTAACCTCAAATGTAGAAATGTTTGTATCATGTTGTGCAATGTGGGAAATCACCAACCAGCAGCCAATGCTGGTGAAGTTGGTCTTTGCCAGGTTATACCAGTAATGGGTTAATCTGACTGTACTGCTGCAGAATGACGTGCCATGATGGATTTTCTTTTCTGTTCCAGTCCCATGCTGAGGATGTCCTTCATAACATTCTCCTCCAGAGCATCCCACCATCATGAAACTGACAGAAAACAGGTAATGAGTTCAGTCAGACACTCCGTTTGAATGTTACTATAACAGCAGACATGTGTTTTGGGGGCCAGACTCCGACCTCATCACCCCGCAGTCTGGGTTTACATGAAATATGCGAGTGGTGATGAAGTAGCTTCCATTTCGCCGAAGCCTCAGGTTTTGCTGTGGTGGTGTGGTGGTGGGTCTGAAAGCAACAGCAATACAGGTGCAGGGCATCAGCAGCATTGACAAGGCAGAGATAGAAATGTGCAGCTTAAATAGACCCCCAAATTGAGGGGTTTTTTGGTAATGATACGGCTTGGGCATTGTCACGTGTGTGTACAGGGGTGCAGATAGAGTTTGACTGCCTGACTAGCTCGCAGGCTTCGCCCCATTTATGGCTGATACTTCTGTTCCTTTTTTTAACTGCAACTGACTAACCAAAGCTGAATTTGCGTTTGTTAAATGTTATCTAGCAAGGAATGCCCTTACACAAGAAAAGATCAGCCGTAAAGTAAACTAAACTGTTGTACCAGAGTGAAAGCAGATGCTCTCTGAATGAAGATTATATAAAGCTGTTGTTTTGTGTGAGAGAGCATCACGGAAACTGGTTTTCTACTTCCAAACGGAGCTGTTTCTATCTTGCATTCATGCTCGTTGTAAAATGAATCAGAATCGGGTAAAAACCTTCATAAAGCACAAAGCGTGTACATCTACACATTGGCAGCAACCATAGTGCTACTGTATTGGGAAGAGATAAGGGGAAAACAGAAAAATGTCAAGAAATGATGAGTTTCCACACTGGGAGATAAGACACATACAACAAAGAAGCTGCAGTTTAAATCTTTCCTCATTGCAACTAACTCGGCTCTTTCTTCTCTGCAGAGTGAACATCAGAAAAGGGCTGACTCTCTGAAAAAGAGACTCCGGTGGAGACCATTCATGCACTCGGGTTGCAGGGGTGAGCTTTTGTTGTAATGCTTATCTAATCTTACCCTGAGAATCAAACAAATCAAACTCACTAATATAGCTTTGGCATAAAACATCTTCTTCTTTAAAGGCAAACGAGCAGATACCAGGACACTTTGGTACGCATCAAAGACTTGTTGTAATACTTACATCAAGCTAAGTTTTGCATCATGTGTGTTTATACACGTCCGTGTGCTTCTTCCAGGCACGGCCAGTGTGATTATTGCGCTGACAGACGGAGAGCTGCAGGAGCATCAGCTCATCACTGCGCAGCAGAGGTAGAACTCTAAACTGCTGTGGTTATAGCACTGAAATTAATACTTTCCGTGCTTGATGCCATTCTGGAACTTATTCTGTTTATTGCCCGTGTCTTCCAACAGCAGACGAGCCAGGTCTCTTGGAGCTATGTGTACTGTGTTGTGTGTCAAAGACTTCATGAGACACAGGTAATGCCAATGTAATACAGCTGTGCCTCTACAGCAGTTTCACACTTTCATGGCCGTTTTATATCCACTAAATGTTATGTATCTGGTTTGAATAAAGATAATAGCACACAAGTACAGTACATCATGTGCACAGGAATAAACTTGTGGAAATTACTGTTACCTCCATGTTGCATAGTGTGTATTCAGTGGCCTCTGAGCATTTGGCTAACCCATAATTTTAGATTTTTGAACACCAATGCATTTTTTTTAACCCTGCCTCTTAGGATGCCAACACACAAAGCTGGACTGCAGAAATGTCTCTGACTTGAATAATACTCAACATTAGCTTCACATGATAGAAGAGATGATTCAGGTTCCTGTATTTAATGTGGAGGATATTTGAGAGCGTTTGAAGGCTGGTCGACCTCAAACCCAAGTTTAGTACAAGCTCCATTTGATTGATTGTCAATGGACCCATTATCTGACTGTAGATGTTGTTTGAGCATTATTCCTATGGGATTCCCTGGTTTATGTGTGTTGTGTGTGTGGTGTGTAGAGCTGGACAAATTTAGGAAAATACACAATATTTTATTTTATTTTATTGGACAAATTGAACATTAATTGAATATTTACATTACATTTTAAAGTGCTGTTTTCTACTAATACTTAATTTAGATAACAAAACAAATCTGAGGTCTTTTGCAATATGTCACAGCCTTTTGCGACGTGTTTATTACCATCCATCCATCAATCTTCATCCGCTTATCCGTATCGGGTCGCGGGGGCAGCAGCTCAGTAGGGACCCCAAACTTCCCTTTCCCGGCCCCACATCAACCAGCTACGACTGGGGATCCCGAGGAGTTTCCCAGCCAGGTTAGAGATATATCTCTCCACCTAGTCCGGTCTTTCCCCAGGCCTCCTCCCAGCTGGACGTGCCTGGAACACCTCCCTAGGAGGCGCCCAGGAGGCATCCTACCAGATGCCCGAACCACCTCAACTGGCTCCTTTCGATGCGAAGGAGCAGCGGCTCTACTCCGAGCTCCTCTCGGATTGACTGAGCTTCTCACCCTATCTCTAAGGAGACGCCAGCCACCCTCCTGAGTAACCCATTTCGCGCTTGTACCCTTGATCTCGTTCTTTCGGTCATGACCCGCTTCATGACCATAGGTGAGGGTAGGAACAAAATTGCCGGTAGATCGAGAGCTTTGCCTTCTGGCTCGCTCTCTTTTTGTCACAACGGTGCGTAAACGGAATGTAATACCGCACCAGCTGCTCCGATTCTCCGACCAATCTCACGCTCCATGGTCCCCTCACTCGCAAATAAGACCCCAAGGTACTTAAACTCCTTCACTTGGTAAGGACTCACTCCCTACCTGAAGAAAGCACTCCATCGGTTTCCTGCTGAGAACCATGGCCTCAGATTTAGGTGCTGATCCTCATCCAGCCGCTTCACACTTGGCTGCGAACCGATCCATGAGTTCTGAAGGTCACAGACCGATGACGCCATCAGGACCACATCATCTGCAAAAAGCAGCGATGAGATCCCAAGCCCACCGAACTGCAACCCCTCCCCGCCCCAACACGCCTCGATATCCTGTCCATAAATTTATAAACAGGATTAGTGACAAAGCGCAGCCCTGGCGGAGGCCACCCTCACCTGGAATGAGTCCGACTTACTGCCGAGAACCTGGACACAGCTCTCGCTTTGGTCATACAGAGATGGATGGCCCTGAGAAGGGACCCCCTCACCCCATACTCCGGTCATACGCCTCTCCAGATCCACAAACACATGTAGACTGGTTGGGCATACTCCCAGCTCCCTCCAAGATCCTTGCGAGAGTGAAGACTGATCCGTTGTTCCACGGCCAGGCCGGAATCCGCATTGTTCCTCTTCAATCCGAGGTTTGACTACCGGCCGAACCCTCCTTTCCAGCACCTTGGAGTAGCTTTACCAGGGAGCTGAGAAGTGTGATACCCCTGTAATTGGCACACACCCTCTGTTCCCCCTTTTTGAAGAGGGAACCACCACCCCGGTCTGCCACTCCTTAGGCACCGTCCCAGACTTCACGCAATGTTAAAGAGGCGTGTCAACCAACACAGCCCCTCCACACCCGAACTTTCAGCATTTCTGGCGGATCTCATCAATCCCTGGGGCTTGCCGCTGTAGTTGTTTGACTACCTCGCGACTTCCACCAGGGAAATTGACGACAATCCCCCTCACCTCTAGCTCTGCCCTCTACCACAGAGGGCGTGTCAGCTGGATTTAGATTCCTCAAAGTGCTCCTTCCACCGCTCTAATACCTCCCCGTCAAGTCAACAACGTCCCATCCTTACGGTATACAGCTTGATGATTCCCCGCTTCCCCTCCTGAGGTGGCGAACGGTTTTTCCAGAAGCCCCTTGGTGCAGACCGAAAGCCTTCTCCATGTCTTCTTCAAACTTCTCCCACACCCGCTACTTTGCCTCTGTCACGGCAGAGGCTGCAGCCCTTCGGGCCCGTCGATACCTTGCAACTGCCTCCGGAGTCCTCCGGGATACATATCCCGGAAAGACTCCTTCTTCATTCGACGGCTTCCCTGACCACCTTGTGTCCACCAGGGTGTTCGTGGTTACCGCCCCTTGAGGCACGCCTAGGACCCTAAGACCACAGCTCGCCGCCGCAGCTTCAGCAATGGAAACTTTGAACATTGTCCACTCTGGTTCAATGCCCCCAGCCTCCACAAGATGCACGAAGCTCCGCTGGAGGTGTGAGTTGAAAGTCCGTCAGACAGGGGCCTCCTCCAGACGTTCCCAATTTACCCCACTGCATCTGTTTGGGCTTACCAGGTCTGTCCAGAGTCTTCCCCCACCCCTGACCCAACTCACCCACCAGATG
This sequence comes from Etheostoma spectabile, assembly GCF_008692095.1. Lineage (NCBI taxonomy): Eukaryota > Metazoa > Chordata > Actinopteri > Perciformes > Percidae > Etheostoma > Etheostoma spectabile. Next base: position 7,085,376 of record NC_045753.1, read on the forward strand.
GTGATCATTGACAGCTCTGCCCCTCTCTTCCCCCGAGTGTCCAACACATACGGCCTCAGATCAATGAAACCTTTGGCCTAGGGTGCTCTGGTACCACGTACACTTATGAGCATCCCTATGTTCGAACATGGTTTTGTTATGGACAGTCCATGACTAGCACAGAAGTCCAACAACAGACAACCGCTCTGTTTTTAGATCAGGGAGGCCGTTCCTCCAATCACGCCTTCCAGTATCTCCATCATCAAC
>NC_045753.1:7085646-7103357 GCF_008692095.1 Etheostoma spectabile
ATCACCCACGTGTGCGTTGAAGTCCCCCAGCAGAACTATGGAGTCCCCTACTGGAGCCTCATACAAGACTCCATTCAAAGTCTCCAAAAAGGCTGAATACTCCGAACTCCTGTTTGGTGCATATGCACAAACAACAGTCAGAGTTTTCCCCCACAAGATAGGCCCAGGAAGCATTTAAAGAAAATTTGGTCTTGATTTGGAGCTAAATGTTGCCCCGCCGCACCTTTAAAAGCCTTGTTTTGTTGCTGTTTTTTTTTTTTTGTTGGGGGGTGGGGGGGGGGGGTTTAATAGAGAGATGAATTTAAAGTCTCATACATATTAGCAATCACTGGTGGGCTGGTTAGTAGCTCACACTCACACTGGCTTTATCTAAAGGACCACCAGTGACATTAAAGTTCACTGCTGTACCCACTGAACTCCGCAGCACCTTTGACATTTTTTTCCTGGCTTGTGATCCCTTACTAGAAGTGGACACAAAACACGGGACTGCTCCCCAGATGTGGGGGCTGTTTTGGCCTGTCGCCCTGTGCAGTAAAACACTGACACACTGCTGCAAATAAAGAACAGCTTTCTCTTTGTTTCATGGTCATATGCTATTGTTTAGCTGGTCTGCATGTTCTGGCTCTGTACTCTGAGGGGTGAGTAACAAGTTTAGACATTGTTCTGGACTTCAAATGATAGGAGCTCATTAGGACCTGCCTCAGCCCCCCTCCAACCCATCCCGCATGCTGATAGGGTTTTATGAACATGATCTGACTCTCTGCCCGGGTTAGATCCCATATGCCATTAATTGGTGTGTGAAATGGGTTTCCGTTAGGGATCAACCGATATTGGGTTTTTTTCAGGGCGGATACCGATACCGTTATTAGGAGTTAATGAAACCAAATACAGATTTTTGGGACCGATATGACAGTGAAATTACATCTTTAAGTCAAAATTACATATAATATCCAGTAATTCATGTATGTGTGTATATATATACACATACATGCCTACTGTAATTAGCTGCTAAAGGAAATATATAACCATTTACATCCATAAGACATTTGCACCATAAATGGTGCAATCACTTTCTCAAAAACTTAATTTTGCTCAAAAGTGCAGACCTAAACCAAAAAGTGAAACCTAAACCAAAGTTACACCCTTGGTTGGATTGTCTTTTAAGTCCCCTAAATCAGGACTGGTCAGGAAGTTATTTTACAGTCCGCAGCTAACACAACGAAATTATATAGTGTTGCCATTGGTTGAGCATCGGTAAACAAGGCTGAGGGGTTTTACTATGGCCACAGAAGATGCCATTTATTAGCTTGCTTATCTCTGGTTGAAACTGTTTTTCATCAGTAAAAGCTGCTAAGTGTCAGCCCATTCTCCCAGGAATTTCCTCGATAGTGGACAATTGTATTTAAATCGTCCCCGTTTAGGTACAACGACGCCTGTCAGGTAGTGTTCCTTTTTTATGTAGCAAGGTTCAAAAAAAAGTAACGCCTACCTAGCAGTGTGTGATAATGTAGGGATAATCAACACATGGCCGCCTCTGTAGGCTAGACTTAGGTGCAGTGGTTGAGTGCAACGTGCAGCTGAAACTGTTGGAATGTTTAGATTTTATTTGAGATATTTCAATCAGACCCAAAGTGGTGACCAGACCCATCCAACTTACGTTGCCATTCCCTAGATTCACGCTGCTAGTGTTTACTATTAAAACATCATTATGACATTAACTGGGGCTTTGCACGTTATATCCAAATCCACATCATGTCTGCAGATAAGTTGGCAGTGTTTAAACTGCAAAGCTGATGGAGTTGGGATGGTCCGGTTTGATTAAGACATGAGAACACACACTTTGGGCACTGTGTTGCTAGATCATGAGTTTAATCCATCTAATGAGAAGAAGTACACTGCTGCGTTTGGCTCAAAGTCAACTCCAAAGGCATTTATTGCAGACTTTGGGGCAAATGATGTCATGTCATGGCTCGTACTGTAGACCAGTGCTGTCGGGGCCACATGCGTGGCTGCAGCGCTGAAGGGTTATACGAGGTGACTAATGCCATCTGGTTGGAATGGGTTCTAAAAAACCTTGGTTTTTATGCGACACACAATTCAAACTACTTAATCTGTAGATATTCCTAAAGGAAAGTAAAAAGTGTGAACACCAACTAGGCATCAAGGCGTGTAGGGCAGTCCAACCAAACTCCATGACGTTAAAGTGGCAACCACATAATATTGTAGCTAGAGCGGTTTTACCCCCTTCAAGTCCCGCACATACAGGGCTGCACCTTACAAACATCGGAAAAGAAATAACTAAGAGGACACAGTAGTAGTGGATGCAATGCTGGAATAAATGGAGTATTGCGTGTCTCATGTTGGAGCTTACGCGGAGTGTTTGCCGACATACGCCACAACACACACACACTACACACACAAACACTGGGTGCACACACCAATGCCAGCACCATGTCACTTCTGTTTACTGTATAGACAGCGTTATACCCTCATGCTAATTAATAAGTTAGTAAGCAGGGATTTTGGTAGCGCACTTCCAAAGAAAGCACAATACAATTGAAATGTTAACCGATCATTAACATTGACCGCTAGCAGAAACAGTTTCAGTTCACCGTCCAGGAGGTTTTGAACACACTTTCCAGCACACAGATGCCAGGCTTGATGTTCTGTGCATTGTTGGGACACTGCCAGCATTTCCTGAAACCGCTTGAGGACCGTTACAAGTCCAACAGCGGCACTCTCCGGCTAGCCCGTCCATCCACCACTCCACCGTGTTGTCAGCGGTGTGTTCTTCCCTGATTCTAGTCTGTGTGTAGATCGCCCGATTTAAAATAGATTAGTCCTCATTGATTTATAGTTTGAATGGTGCATGTAGCCTCCCCGAACAGAAAAAGAGAAGCCTTAAAACGCAACTTGCTGGTTCAAAGTTAGGACTAGAAGTTCATTTAGATTTGCCAATTTACACTTTTATCATGCAGAAAGACAATTTTCTTGTACACTTATATTGTTCTTTATATGAGTTAACAGATAGACGAAAATTATTGGTCAAAAATCGCATTGACGGTTAAATGGTTCAATCATCCCCTACAAGCTGGACTTGCAACCCCACCCATAAAGTTTTGGTTCACAAATAAAATGCAAATTTAACTATTGGTGGTCGGTGGAATGTTCTCATCTACATGCCAATTTGGCGGTGAGTCAAAGGTTAATTTGGGACATGCCGTTTAAGGCCTATATGCTGTCATATGTACCACATGTACCGCACTGATGTTTTATATGGAACGCAGAGCCAGAGGAAATGTTTGGGGTGTGTTCTAATGTGGAGATGTTCACCTTTGGGCCAAATGCCTGTGTTCACCCTTATGATGAAGCACTGTAATTAGCGAACCATTCTTCGTTTAGTTGATTGGGGGACACAAATGAGAAGCGTTCTTGACACAGCCTGCTTCACTGATTCATTTTTGGATAACAATATCACGGAAGGAAGGTGAAAGAACAGAATTAGCAATGCCATGTCACAAGTCATGCAAACAGACAAATGTTCAAGCTGTCTTAACGCTCTTCCCTTTATGTAAAGTTCTATCGGCCTTTGCTGCCGTCTTTCTCAAAGCTTTTCCATCAGTCTGTCTCGCTTGTTTCCACCAGACTCCCATTACCGCTTCAAACCATACTCCTCTTGCTACTTTGGTGTTACTGCAGTATCGTGTGTGAATATGTAGATCACTAGTTCCGATTATAATCCTCTCGGTGTTGCCGGGCAAAATCACCATCATTTCGTCTCCTCTTCTTATGTCCTAAACATAAACTCATCACGCCGTGCAAATGTTGTTGTCATTGTGTTGCTGTAGCCCAAGTTGATACAATGGTTGGGCGTAGTACTCATGCTGCCTGAATCCGGCAATTCAGCGGAAAAACAAATGCAGCTGCTGTCCATAAATATTTTGGATATGTCTGTCGTGGAACTACGTTTTAGATGTGGGAATGACACAGCACTGTGTTTCCGCAGGAAAAATGTCTTGTTAATCAAGATATCAAGCGGTCTGTAGTCACCCAGGGGACCAAAACAGGAGACAATAGGTTTCAAAGTGATGAATGCGCTCTTCCTCTTACCCTGATCCTGATATTTGATACGGATTTGACACCCATCTCACAGGCCTCTCTGAGGCAGCTAGTTATCCAATAGTTTTTGGGATAAAAAACAATTCTCCTGTTTTGGAATAGACATGCGCATTAGCTCAGCAATCATGCAGTAAAGCCTTTGACTTGTGCAGTCTGTAAAAGTAGTTAGTGGTTTTAAACAAACAAATCCTTGTGCCCAGTCAGTTAAATTGGAGCACCACCATTGGCTGCGGCTGGGGTGGTGGTTGGTAGCCCAGCTGGAATGCAACAGCTCCTACGTGGGTTAGTCTTTCTTTTTTTTTCCCTTCTTCAACACTTTGAACCGTGAGAACGAGCTGAGAGCCGCAAGACTTCAGACTGACGGAGCTTTTCCCACACGTCCAGTTGCCTTCTGGACAGAAGTGCTTGCTGGATAGTTAAAAATGGACTTGGTTGAATAATTGCGAAAATCAAAACACGCTTCAGCTGTATATATCCTTTGCTACAGTTACAGGATTGCAGGCTAGTCAACAAAAAAAGTCCTAAATCTCAAAATGGCCACTGTAAGCCTCACCTGTTTTTGAAACATCAACTGTTTTCTCCCGTAAAGCACCGTAAAGCAGTATTAATTAATATGCTGGCCATGTATATGTACGAGAGAACACAGTGCTATTGTTATGGAAGTGTATTAATATGACTTGTTGTTAGAAAGCAGTTCCCATCTACCGCACTACCCAGTATATCTTTTATCGTATGAATCAATATCTAGTTCCTGTTTAGTTCTGTTAGGTCCCTTATTCCCCCATTGCCAGACCTAAGGCTACACTCTGGCCTTTTTGCATGAGGACGTCCTGCGCATGAGCTAGGTGCCAGATGTCAGCTTTATCCTGGAAATGTACTTCTCTTGATCCAGACTAGTTTCACACCAACTCCCTGAGATAAACATCTGGCTCTTCAGCTGATACCATTCTCTGCACATCACCCAGCTAGTTGCTAACACTGCCTGTTGGTGCGGACCGGGAGCTTACAGTGAACTTTTTCTCTATATAAATTCAAAATGACTTGACAAGCACAGCACCATTCATGTGAAAATGCAATGCAACTCACAGTAGTCGTCACATTAACTGTATAATTACATACATAATAGTGTAACACTGTCAGCATAAATTCAGCATTGTTATGGAACATTAAGCACATGTGATTTTAACATACTGTATGGAACTTAATGGTAACCATTGGACAACTGGAAGTTAAAAAAATATATCCACACTCCTAAACTGTATCGCCTGTATTTGTATCAGCATAAATGTAAAGTAGAACACACATTGCAAAATCATTCAGTCAGCAGAAAAGGCATTATAAAAATGATTCTTTTCAGGTCTCCTTGGCACCCTTGGGTAGCAAATTCCTGTCTCCTCTGACACGTCTGTTGAGCATCGCTGAACAGTAATGGCATATTTAGCTCCCTTAGCCTACAGCTATTTGGAACAGTAGATTACTGCCGGGATGTACTGATGTAGCAGCGGAAAGACTTACTATAAGTTTCCAACTATTATAATTCCAATTACATTATAATTTTTCGATTGTTTTTACTTAAGTGTCTTTGTCAGTTACAAGACATGGCAATACTAATTTGGGCAACAAGCTGGGGTGTCTGGGTGGAGTTGATGTTGATTTAGCAAGCTGTGACATCACAGCTTGTCATTAAACAAACCTCAAATATATTCCTCTGGGAGACTTAATGTCTTATTAATGAAACCATTTTTACCACCAGTTTGGATAGTTCTAAATTTCATTTGGCGTCTTACTATCTGGATTAATCTACACAGACAAGACCAACCTCGGTAGTTGGTTCCATAGAAAACCAAATCCACATGGCAACACTCCCTCGACCAGTCAACACAAGCTTGTATTCAATTCATTCAATTCAATTCAATTTTTTATATAATATTTTATATTTTATATTAAATTTATATCATTATAGTATCATTCAATACCAAGAGTTATCTCATACCTTTACAGATAGAGTAGTCTTGACCACACTCCGAACATCTCTTTTTGAGATTCTTTAAGTATTTGTGGCCATTCTGTCATTTATAAGACAATTGACAGTTAAGATTCAGGGATAAGGTGAGAGAAATCTAACAATGGTCCCAAAGTCAGATCTGAACCGGTTAGTTCATGATCAGTACCTTAAAACCGAGGCCACATGGGCACCGAGCATTACAGCAACTCTGTCAATGGTCCCTGTAAAAATAGGTAAAGTCAATAAAACATGTTAGCCCACAGTGATTTAATCATTGTTTGCACTTTGTCTGGTTTTTTGGTGGTGTTGGTGATTCAGGTTTGTATGCCAGCTTGTGTTGGCTGAAGTGAAAACTTGAGTGAAACTTGCCTACCGTTGAAGATTTAATTGAATCCTGGCATGCTTCTCTGGCAGTCAAGTTTGCTTTCGAGCCAATGGTTCTCACTTTATCTCACTCCCTATCAGCTGAAGTTACTGTATCTAACTTGCTTAGGCCTCTTCAGTCTTCCCTGCTCTTTCCTTCCTTTTCTTTTGTTTCTCTTTCTCTCATCGCCCTAACATGCTACTGCCAGACACAGCTCTCCATCTTGTTCCGAGATCGTCCAATCAAGAAAACCTGTCGCTCGGCTTTGACGATTTGCTGTACTAACTTCAGAATGCTGTTGGGGCTTGATCTTGTCGGCAAATTGTAACGCCCCTCACCTCTCAAAGCCTTTACTTTGTGTCCAAAACCCCAAGCCGCTGGCACTTCAACTCCATTCAACCATTAAAATTGATCAAGGATAAATGGAAAAAGGCACCACATAAAATAGTTTCATTAGAATCATAGAATGAATGGCCCACTTCCTTTCCCAACGCTGTTGGACAGTGAGTGAAACTGCAAGCTAGGCCTCGTTCCCACCACTCGACCACCTCGGACAACGGAACTGTTCCAAAGAAAACAGAAGCCATTGTGGTTCAAAGTCAATAAGCAGCTGAAAACCACGGGGGAGTCCCACGATGTAATAAATACTCCTACACCTCTACATTACAATTATCTGCAAGAAAGTTTCACCATGCTTTTTATTTATTTTTTACCCCCGCACCCCCTCCTCTGTTGCTGTAATGGAAAAATGTACACGCTAAATTGGCTCCTGCCATTCCTTCAGTCGAGACCGTCTGTGTGGCACAATCCTTGTGTGACTATTTCTGTTTGCGCTGCACATGTTCTTGAACATCCATCTAAACATCTCTCCTCCTCCACCTCGGCTTATTATATATTTGAAGGATTTTGTTGAGCCTTGTAAGGTCTTGTCCTCTTCTTTTGCTCACCAGCCTTGAAGTGGGGGAACAAGTCCATGTCATCAGATCAACAAGAACTCTGAGAAATGCTTAGGTACGTGTTTAGTTGACCAGCATTTTTTTATCTGTTCAGTTCTATTTGGTTTCAACCTGAAGCTTCACATAATCATAATCGTACATGTTATTGTGGATGATTTTTTTTTTTTTTATATTGTATTCTGGCAAGGTCCAATATAACCAGCATGGGTGGCCCAAGGGAACCAAAGCTGAACCTCTAGCTTTGGCAGAAGTGCATCATTGACTCTTCTGCGATTCTTGTGTTTTTTACTCTGACAAATGCTTACCTTTTTAGCTGCATGCTACTTCGAGCAATTCACTGTTTGTTTTTTGTGGATTTGAATCCTGAAATTGGAGTAGTGACTGGCCTCATTTCAGCTGCTTGTTTGTGTTAATTCTTGTGTCTTTCCTGTTCCCGCTTGTGGACTAGAACATTTTGGAACTAGAAGACTACACACACGTATTTTCATAATGTACATTATCCATCTACATAACAGAGCATTAGGTCTGGCAGGATAGATGCCTTATGACTTAGGCATGATGGAAAGTCCCTGGTATTCCCTGGCTATGTTTACCCCCTAAGCCTGGGCATATCTAACCCCTCTGCGACCAAGCAATACCATAAAATATCATAGGGTATAGCCTCGGAGACAGACAATTGCAAAGCAAATACATTAGTTACAATTATTTTCCATTTCAAGTTTTGGCTAGCATGTACTATATTCCAAAGCAACTCGCAAGACATGGCTACGTTGGTTCCTGTATCTGTAATTATCTAAATTAGCAAAACATCAGCCCAAGGCACGAAAGCACATAAGCCAGATATCACTTGAATCTGTTATTATGTCAGACGTGATTCTCAACAGATCCTCTTTTGAGTTTGCTTGGAACTGATACACCAAAAGTAAGCTAGGATAACAGAGTCAGTGTTAGGCTGTTCCCATCCACTCCCATACACGCTGTTGCAAACTGACAATGTTTGTCCGTCAACAACACAAGGTAAAGACCTTTAAAAAGTCACAACAATATGTTTGGCTTTACGAGTGACGCCTCAGTGGACTGCTTGTCAGTGAAAACCCTCCGATAAATTGAAATCCAGCTAAACCCCATGGACAAAAAATTGGTGATGACCTTCTGTCCCTACAAGAAATGGCAACATATTATGCTGGCCGGTTACAGTGGTGTCTAATACCGTTACATCAGTTAATCCGCACCTAGATTACACCTCGCACTTTATTCTACTGTAAGTAGCCTCATCCTCTAAACGGCTCTAGTTTGACCACAGTCATGCCCATTTGCCGCTGTGCCTCTTTGGCTAATGGATGACCCACTGTCACATCATTTTGGCAGCTCTCTTTAATGCTCCCACTTATTTAATTGCTACAAACACACATACACACAGTGTGCCCAGATGAAATGAAGGTACTCCATAGGGAACAGTTTTTTATAATAGTCCAGTTTATGGAGCTCTCCTGGTGACCAGGACCTATTTCCTCTCCTTTAGGGTCTCATTCAGGATACAGGAGGGTGTGCTAAATTACACACCACCCCCATCACCATCCTCTTTTGTCTCAGCACACCTTTAAAGTATAGTGTAAGCTAATTGTAATAGTTACTCCCCAAGTGGTGTTTGGATACATACTTGGATGGTCCATTTATGAAATTTAGGTTTAATTTCCTTTACTCCAAGGTTTAGCAACCGATAAGCAAAACAATATTTTGTTACAATGATTTCGACAGATAAATTAAGTAAAGTTACTGTAACAAGTTTAACAGTGGAGCCTATGATTTTACTCCCGTTGTTTTAAGCTGACAAAGCCATATTTTGTTTGAACCGCAATACAAATGGAGGTCAGTGTGTGTCTGTAGATAGCTTTAGCTTGATTTTTAATAAAGCCTCTAGCTGAGCAAATGATTTGTAACTCACAGATATATGCATAATTATATTTTACAACTGCTACAGTCATTAAGATACCGGCTATCTTGGTAAAGGGTACATGACTTCACAGCTTTCATACTTTCTGTATTGTGATTAGCATTAGGACCACTTTGCTTACTCTTGTTCTTTTGTTGTGTTTTCAACCACTGTTATTGGCATCCATGACAGTTGAACACAACTCATCATTTTTTTGTCTTAGGTCGGCATGGTGAAGAATCACTGGGATGAAATCTACGACTTTGTGAGAATTTAGCTGAAAATTCCAAAGGTAAGAAACACTTCACTCCACACATACAGTATTTAAACATTTGCATGTTAACAAAATGCCTAATAATATGCAGGAGGAAAATGGAATTACATATGTAACTAGCCTATATTGTAACATTTAACTCTAATCACCAACTAAAACAGCCGTGTTGCCTCGTACTTGACTTCCTGGAGTCCTGAGATGTAGTTACTACATGCACATTTTTTCACAAATAAACTAAATAGCAACTTTTGAGTGACAGGTTGTAATACCAAAATTTGAGCCAAATCCTGCACACTGGCACATCCATCGCGGGGCCCTTGGTGTCCCGAGACGTAGATCAACTGAGGAGAAACACACATTTTACACAGCAGTTACCCCGGTAGAGTAAAATGAAATCTGTCCCTAAGAGACAGCTGGCCATATGCTAAGTCACTCATCATACAGGCGGATTTTTTCCCTCTGTCTCTGCAGTAGCTGAGCTGATGTCTGGGTTACTGGGGTTACCAGCAGAGACTACCATAGCAGGTTTTACAGCCTCTTAGAGGAAGTAAAGTGGGAAGCTTTCAGAAGTCGGAATCATTTTTTGTCTTTAAATGTTCTTATAAATGAATATCTAAAAAATAAAAATGGACGGTCAACCATGTTATGAGTGTTGGTGTTGAATAGTTTGTCCACCAGAGGGCGTTTTACAACATCCCTGTTGGAAACGGATTTTTAGTTTTTGTTCAAAGAACTTTAAGTTTAATATCTTAGTTTGTATTTTTTTACATTTCATTTATCAGAACCTTTAATAATTTTTGATGTTCCTCTGTTGTTGTGGACAATAAAACAAATTATTATCATATTATTTTAGTGAGAACTCATAATAACTACAATACTAATGTTAAGGAAATCTGTTTATGTTTAGTAACGCGTTTCTCGGATTTTTCCTTTTAATATATATCAGCCGATTTATTGGCATATATTTTTTAAATACCAAATATTTATCGTTATCAGCCTTAAAAATCCTTTATCTGGTTGGGCTCTACTGTATATATGACTGCATGCTCTCATGGCTGAAATATGAACGTATACGTATATGTGCAGTGTAAAATCCAAAATGTCAACAGATGGCCTTCAGCTAGTGGGGGGTTTTGTTTTCCGTACTGCTCCAAGGCAACAACAACACCTGAGCTTTGCGGTTCAACCAGAGCACAGCACCACCCCTCCTCAAAGTTTCTGTTTTAAACAAACATGATAACGTTTTCAAACGACGCAAATCTGCATTCACTTACTCAAACTCTCTCAAACAATACAAACATTTTATTTACTTCAGAAAGCTGTGCATGTGTGTATGTTTTCCTTTCTAAATATACATTTTTTTCACAATAACAAAAATAGCAACTTTTGAGGGTTCATGACATGGTTTGAATTCCACATTTAGCCCTTGTCACGCACAGGGGTTCAAATCCTGAACATACGTGCAGGGCGTCACTTAGGGTGTCTTAGTGCAGTGGTTCCAAACGTTTTCACACCTAAACGTAGGGGTGGGAATCACCAGAGGCACCACGATACGATATTATCACGATACTTGGGTCACGATACGATATTATTGCGATTTTAACACTATGCGATTTCTGCGATATATTGTCCTCTATTACTTTTTCCAACTTCATTATTTTGTCCCCAAAGGAAATATCGTCAACATCTGTTTTCATCTCACATGGATTTTATTGCTGTAAATGTGACTGTCAAGCTGACTACAACAACACTTTCATGAATGTGTTATAAATGTTATACAACTGGCAACTGAACTGTTTGCATTAATTAGGTGGATGCATCACAAGTCAATGCAACACGTTCTGCTGTTTTTAAACTTTCCTGAACTTTGAGTTTAACTTCTCTGTAGACCTTGGGTACGGCTGTATCCGTGAAAAGCGGCGCGACAGAGTTACGTACCTTGGTTCCAGTGTTTTGTTGACAAAATCCCCTTTTCACAACGTTTGGACGCAGGTCTTTGCACATGAAGCAGGCGATGGTTTGAGTTATTTTCTTCGCTCGTTCTGAATTTGGAGGTAGCTTTGTCAAGCTAAGTGTTCCATGTTGGTTGGTTTTTCGGCGGAGCTGGTTTAGCATTAGCTTTTACCGTCCTCGGCTAACGCTAACTCTGGATGGTGGCGTGTAAGATGAGCCCTCATGTTGGTGTTTTCCCTGAGTATTTTATTTGCATACACACTCCTTGCAAATCGCATGTCTCATATCCATCTCAGTTGTCCCCTCCTTGTAACAAATCCGAAAAGTTCCAAACCTGATTTAAATGCAGACGGTGCATTTCTGATTTCTCTCTCTAACGCTGACATGTTTATTTTATCTACATCCCCTCGCCGCTGACAGTACCCCGCTGACCTCACCAGAAAACCAACACAGCGCCATCTGGTGGACTGAAGAAGCAACTGATTTGATTATTCTACTAACCAAAAAGTAATTCTCATGTGCAGTTTAAATAATAAAAATCGATACTTGGCGTTTGTGTATCGATACAGTATCGCCACGGGAAATATCGCGATACTAGCTGTATCGATTTTTTCCCCCACCCCTACTAACGGACACAAATTTAGACCCACAGACCGCCATTCTGTTTTTGTCCCTGGGTCCGCAACTGGTAGGATTTTTTGATTTTAGATAAAGAGAAATGACCCTAGTAGTCATACATTTCTGTCATGGTGGTACTTATGGATAGATTATAGGGAAATGAAAGGATTCCCCTTTTTCTGGGAAACCCCTGGAAGCCATTTAAGGTCCCCTGGGGTCCCCAGACCCCACTTTGGGAACCACTGTCTTAGTATGTTGTTGGGTTGGGTTTAAGAGCCCATTCTACACAGTCTGTTTGAGTGACCTCAAAGCGAGTGAGGTAGTTTGTTCATGAGTTTTTATTAGTTTGAAACTTTGTTTGTCTGGCAGAAAGTGAAGCACTGGATGGGTTACCGGGCAGTTTGTTTTGCTTCTAAGAAAATAATTTGTTTGCTTTCGCAGTATAACTGTAACCGTAAACCATGTTTCTGATTAACCTCAAATGTAGAAATGTTTGTATCAGTTGTGCAATGTGGGAATCACCAACCAGCAGCCAATGCTGGTGAAGTTGGTCTTTGCCAGGTTATACCAGTAATGGGTTAATCTGACTGTACTGCTGCAGAATGACGTGCCATGATGGATTTTCTTTTCTGTTCCAGTCCCATGCTGAGGATGTCCTTCATAACATTCTCCTCCAGAGCATCCCACCATCATGAAACTGACAGAAAACAGGTAATGAGTTCAGTCAGACAACTCCGTTTGAATGTTACTATAACAGCAGACATTGTTTTGGGGGCCAACTCCGACCTCATCACCCCGCAGTCTGGGTTTACATGAAATATGCGAGTGGTGATGAAGTAGCTTCCATTTCGCCGAAGCCTCAGGTTTTGCTGTGGTGGTGGTGGGGTGGGCTGAAAGCAGACAGCAATACAGGTGCAGGGCACAGCAGCATTGACAAGGCAGAGATAGAAAATGTTGCAGCTTAAATAGACCCCCAAATTGAGGGGTTGTGTTTTGGTAATGATACGGCTTGGGCATTGTCACGTGTGTGTACAGGGGTGCAGATAGAGTTTGACTGCCTGACTAGCTCGCAGGCTTCGCCCCATTTATGGCTGATACTTCTGTTCCTTTGTTTAACTGCAACTGACTAACCAAAGCTGAATTTGCGTTTGTTAAATGTTATCTAGCAAGGAATGCCCTTACACAAGAAAAGATCAGCCGTAAAGTAAACTAAACTGTTGACCAGAGTGAAAGCAGATGCTCTCTGAATGAAGATTATATAAAGCTGTTGTTTTGTGTGAGAGAGCATCACGGAAACTGGTTTTCTACTTCCAAACGGACTGTTTCTATCTTGCATTCATGCTCGTTGTAAAATGAATCAGAATCGGGTAAAAACCTTCATAAAGCACAAAGACGTGTACATCTACACATTTGGCAGCAACCATAGTGCTACTGTATTGGGAAGAGATAAGGGGAAAAACAGAAAAATGTCAAGAAATGATGAGTTTCCACACTGGGAGATAAGACACATACAACAAAGAAGCTGCAGTTTAAATCTTTCCTCATTGCAACTAACTCGGCTCTTTCTTCTCTGCAGAGTGAACATCAGAAAAGGGCTGAACTCTCTGAAAAAGGACTCCGGTGGAGACCCATTCATGCACCTCGGGTTGCAGGGGTGAGCTTTTGTGTAATGCTTATCTTAATCTTACACTGAGAATCAAACAAATCAACTCACTAATATAGCTTTGGCATAAAACATCTTCTTCTTTAAAGGCAAACGAGCAGATACCAGGACACTTTGGTACGCATCAAAGACTTGTTGTAATACTTACATCAAGCTAAGTTTGCATCATGTGTGTTTATACACGTCCGTGTGCTTCTTCCAGGCACGGCCAGTGTGATTATTGCGCTGACAGACGGAGAGCTGCAGGAGCATCAGCTCATCACTGCGCAGCAGAGGTAGAACTCTAAACTGCTGTGGTTATAGCACTGAAATTAATACTTTCCTTGCTTGATGCCATTTCTGGAACTTATTCTGTTTATTGCCCGTGTCTTCCAACAGCAGCACGAGCCAGGTCTCTTGGAGCTATGTGTTACTGTGTTGGTGTCAAAGACTTCATGAGACACAGGTAATGCCAATGTAATACAGCTGTGCCTCTACAGCAGTTTCACACTTTCATGGCCGTTTTATATCCACTAAATGTATGTATCTGGTTTGAATAAAGATAATAGCACACAAGTACAGTACATCATGTGCACAGGAATCAAACTTGTGGAAATTACTGTTACCTCCATGTTGCATAGTGTGTATTCAGTGGCCTCTGAGCATTTGGCTAACCCATAATTTTAGATTTTTGAACACCAATGCATTTTTTTTAACCCTGCCTCTTAGGATGCCAACACACAAAGCTGGACTGCAGAAATGTCTCTGACTTGAATAATACTCACATTAGCTTCACATGATAGAAGAGATGATTCAGGTTCCTGTATTTAATGTGGAGGATATTTGAGAGCGTTTGAAGGCTGGTCGACCTCAAACCCAAGTTTAGTACAAGCTCCATTTGATTGATTGTCAATGGACCCATTATCTGACTGTAGATGTTGTTTGAGCATTATTCCTATGGGATTCCCTGGTTTATGTGTGTTGTGTGTGTGTGTGTGTAGAGCTGGACAAATTTAGGAAAATACACAATATTTTATTTTATTTTATTGGACAAATTGAACATTAATTGAATATTTACATTACATTTTAAAGTGCTGTTTTCTACTAATACTTAATTAGATAACAAAACAAATCTGAGGTCTTTTGCAATATGTCACAGCCTTTTGCGACGTGTTTATTACCATCCATCCATCAATCTTCATCCGCTTATCCGTATCGGGTCGCGGGGCAGCAGCTCCAGTAGGGACCCCAAACTTCCCTTTCCCGGCCCCACATCAACCAGCTACGACTGGGGATCCCGAGGAGTTTCCCAGCCAGTTAGAGATATATCTCTCCACCTAGTCCGGTCTTTCCCCAAGGCCTCCTCCCAGCTGGACGTGCCTGGAACACCTCCCTAGGAGGCGCCCAGGAGGCATCCTTACCAGATGCCCGAACCACCTCAACTGGCTCCTTTCGATGCGAAGGAGCAGCGGCTCTACTCCGAGCTCCTCTCGGATTGACTGAGCTTCTCACCCTATCTCTAAGGAGACGCCAGCCACCCTCCTGAGTAACCCATTTCGCGCTTGTACCCTTGATCTCGTTCTTTCGGTCATGACCCGCTTCATGACCATAGGTGAGGGTAGGAACAAAATTGCCGGTAGATCGAGAGCTTTGCCTTCTGGCTCAGCTCTCTTTTTGTCACAACGGTGCGTAAACGGAATGTAATACCGCACCAGCTGCTCCGATTCTCCGACCAATCTCACGCTCCATGGTCCCCTCACTCGCAAATAAGACCCCAAGGTACTTAAACTCCTTCACTTGGTAAGGACTCACTCCCTACCTGAAGAAAGCACTCCATCGGTTTCCTGCTGAGAACCATGGCCTCAGATTTAGGTGCTGATCCTCATCCAGCCGCTTCACACTTGGCTGCGAACCGATCCATGAGTTCTGAAGGTCACAGACCGATGACGCCATCAGGACCACATCATCTGCAAAAGCAGCGATGAGATCCCAAGCCCACCGAACTGCAACCCCTCCCCGCCCCAACACGCCTCGATATCCTGTCCATAAATTTATAAACAGGATTAGTGACAAAGCGCAGCCCTGGCGGAGGCCACCCTCACCTGGAATGAGTCCGACTTACTGCCGAGAACCTGGACACAGCTCTCGCTTTGGTCATACAGAGATTGGATGGCCCTGAGAAGGGACCCCCTCACCCCATACTCCGGTCATACGCCTCTCCAGATCCACAAACACATGTAGACTGGTTGGGCATACTCCCAGCTCCCTCCAAGATCCTTGCGAGAGTGAAGACTGATCCGTTGTTCCACGGCCAGGCCGGAATCCGCATTGTTCCTCTTCAATCCGAGGTTTGACTACCGGCCGAACCCTCCTTTCCAGCACCTTGGAGTAGTTTACCAGGGAGCTGAGAAGTGTGATACCCCTGTAATTGGCACACACCCTCTGTTCCCCCTTTTTGAAGAGGGAACCACCACCCCGGTCTGCCACTCCTTAGGCACCGTCCCAGACTTCACGCAATGTTAAAGAGGCGTGTCAACCAACACAGCCCCTCCACACCCGAACTTTCAGCATTTCTGGCGGATCTCATCAATCCCTGGGGCTTGCCGCTGTAGTGTTTGACTACCTCCGACTTCCACCAGGGAAATTGACGACAATCCCCCTCACCTCAGCTCTGCCCTCTACCACAGAGGGCGTGTCAGCTGGATTTAGGAGTTCCTCAAAGTGCTCCTTCCACCGCTCTAATACCTCCCCGTCAAGTCAACACGTCCCATCCTTACGGTATACAGCTTGATGATTCCCCGCTTCCCCTCCTGAGGTGGCGAACGGTTTTTCCAGAAGCACCCTTGGTGCAGACCGAAAGCTTCTCCATGTCTTCTTCAAACTTCTCCCACACCCGCTACTTTGCCTCTGTCACGGCAGAGGCTGCAGCCCTTCGGGCCCTCGATACCTTGCAACTGCCTCCGGAGTCCTCCGGGATCATATCCCGGAAAGACTCCTTCTTCATTCGGACGGCTTCCCTGACCACCTGTGTCCACCAGGGTGTTCGTGGGTTACCGCCCCTTGAGGCACCTAGGACCCTAAGACCACAGCTCGCCGCCGCAGCTTCAGCAATGGAAACTTTGAACATTGTCCACTCTGGTTCAATGCCCCCAGCCTCCACAGAGATGCACGAAAAGCTCCGCTGGAGGTGTGAGTTGAAAGTCCGTCAGACAGGGGCCTCCTCCAGACGTTCCCAATTTACCCGCACTGCATCTGTTTGGGCTTACCAGGTCTGTCCAGAGTCTTCCCCCACCCCCTGACCCAACTCACCACCAGATGGTGATCAGTTGACAGCTCTGCCCCTCTCTTCCCCCGAGTGTCCAACACATACGGCCTCAGATCAGATGAAACCTTTGGCCTAGGGTGCTCTGGTACCACGTACACTTATGAGCATCCCTATGTTCGAACATGGTGTTTGTTATGGACAGTCCATGACTAGCACAGAAGTCCAACAACAGACAACCGCTCTGATTTAGATCAGGGAGGCCGTTCCTCCCAATCACGCCTCTCCAAGTATCTCCATCATCACCCACGTGTGCGTTGAAGTCCCCCAGCAGAACTATGGAGTCCCCTACTGGAGCCTCATACAAGACTCCATTCAAAGTCTCCAAAAAGGCTGAATACTCCGAACTCCTGTTTGGTGCATATGCACAAACAACAGTCAGAGTTTTCCCCCCCATCACCCGCAGGCGTAGGGAGGCGACCCTCTCGTCCAGCCGGGGGCTTGTGAGTATCCCCACACCCGCCCGGCGCCTCACACCCTGGGCAACTCCAGAATAGGACAGAGTCCAACCCCTATCCAGGAGTA
>NC_045753.1:7103382-7103634 GCF_008692095.1 Etheostoma spectabile
TACGGTTCCAGAACCAAGACTGTGCGTAGAGGTGAGCCCCACCAGATCTAACTGGTAGCGCTCAACCTCCAGCACAAGTTCCGGCTCCTTCCCCCACAGAGAGGTGACATTCCACTTCCCCAGAGCCAGCCTCTGCCGCCCGGGTCTGGTCTGTCGGAACCCCTGACCTTCGCTGCCACCCTTACGGCAACGCACCCAACCCCATTGGTTCCTCCCACAGGTGGTGGGCCCATGGGCTGGAGGGAGAGGTGC
>NC_045753.1:7103644-7103730 GCF_008692095.1 Etheostoma spectabile
TTTCGGGCTGTGCCCGGCCGGGCTCCGTGGCAAACCCGGCCACCAGGCGCTCACTTACGGGCCCGCCGTCTGGGCCTGGCTCCAGA
>NC_045753.1:7103740-7103888 GCF_008692095.1 Etheostoma spectabile
GGGCTTCCACCGGGCAGGGTCCCTCGATCACTTCCTTGATTTTCCAAGAGGTTTTTGAACCATTCTTTGTCTGGCCCCTCCCCTGAGACCACTTTGCAATGGGAGACCCTACCAGGAGCACAATGCTCCAGACAACACAGCCCTCAGG
>NC_045753.1:7103898-7107313 GCF_008692095.1 Etheostoma spectabile
GACACACAAACCTCCCCACCACGATAAGGTGATGGTTCCCGGAGAGGTGTTTATTACGCCAGTTGGTATTGCGATAACGATATTGCGCAGCCCTGGTATGCAGCGCTTCATAGAGACTCATTGTACGAATCGTCATGTCTGTAATGTCTGAAATTGTGTCACATCAGGTCATTTGAGACCAATTTGGGCTTGTTGTAAAATATGACATCAGTGTCATGTCTGAATGTTGGCAGTGTCTCCCCAACCACAGTTTCACAATTTCCCGCAATTTATTCACGCAGTTAAAATTAAAATGTCTTTTAATCGTTTTGTGAATTCTTGTTTAATTTAGTTTCTTAACTCTTCTAACCCTAACCGCCTGTCTCTTCCTCTCTCCCTCTAAAGCTGGCCACCATTGCAGACACCATCGAGCACGTGTTTCCTGTGTTGGGCGGCTTCCACGCCCTCCGGGGAGTCATTGATTCGGTAAATAAACTCTCCTCTGGGCAGGGAAGCATTCCTGTAGCTGAAGCTCACAAACAGTGGACGTCCACATTTATGTATTTGTCTTGAGTCTGTCCTGCACTAGTACACTTACGTTTTTTTACTCCCTCGGTTGTCAGGACTGACTTTAGAAAACATTCTAGTATGAATACACAGAAAACCTTGTTTTCATCCGCCACACATTGGTTTGCACAATGCAAGAGTTCCAAAAGTTACACTGATTTACAGTGACAGAATAACGGCATTATAAATAACGTGTGTTACCCCATCTTAATAACGCCGTTACCTAACTGCCAAAAAATGTGGCGCGTTAGTATAAATGAAGCTGTTTTTTTCATCAGCCCAACTAGATCCCTGAGCCAAGAGGCACTTTTTTTTTTTTTTTACTGTTCTTTTGTGGTTAGTGGGCAGTGCACAGGACAAGCGCATAAATGCTGGCGATAGGCTGAGGTTGAGAAAAAGTTCTTAGAAAGCTAAACAGAGGTAGAGTTGGGTGTCTGTTCGAAAGCACGCATAGTCAGACACACAACACAAGCGAGTCAGTCAATGAGATAAATTCCAAAACATCTATTGTGTTATTTGTATGGATCCACTATAGAAGTACATGGCATTTAGTTGGAATTTTGTCTCAATTTGTCCCATAGCAACATTAAAATACTTTAGATTTGTGTACATTGTTTCTGTTAATAAGGTATTGTATTAAGTGTCCCTTTCATTATAATATTCAGATTTACTATAAATAATTGAACATGCACACGTATTTTAAGTTCTGTTAAAGAAGGGTGGAGGTGGGGTCACATTTGAGCATTTAAAAATGTACTTGAAAGCAGTAGTTACTTACTGAAGTAACTAGTTGCGTTTATAATTTGTAACTGAGTAACTAATAGAGTTACTTTTTGGAAGAAGTAGCTAGTAACTATAACTAATTACTTTTTTTAAAGTCACTTGCCCAACACTGGTGATTCATGGCAAACTGTCACAGTTTTAGTGGAAGATTCTAGTCAAACAGACACTTCGCACTACTTTTTTCAAACGCGCCCAGCAGAAGTCTTTGTGTACACTGGGCTCATGATATTTAGAGAGTACTGTAGGCATGTTAAGCCCACTTTAACTTGTGTTTCTCATAAGAGAAGCTCATTTTTGCATCAGTTTCCCTGTTAGTTTGTTAAAACAAAATGTAAATTATATATAGGATATCAAGCTTCCCAATCTCACATGGCACATGTGCAGTTTACATGATGATGGGACACATTTACCAAATTCCAAAGTTCCAAGTTTCAAGTAAGCATTGCAAGAAGATGAGCATTTTTAAAACTGAGACGCACAATGGCACAGTGTGATTAAGGAAATTATTTAATTCTTTGAGAGCCCTAGAACATTTTGTATTGAAGTCTCGACTTGCCAGTAGTATTTGACAAACCTGCCTGTTACAAAGAGGCCAGTATCAGTAAAAGCGTGGAAAAATAATCGCTGTATTGTCTCCTCAATTCCTCTGCAGATCATCAAAAAGTCCTGCATTGAGATTTTGGCAGCGGAGCCCTCCAGTGTGTGTGCAGGAGGTAAGGAGCTAAAAACCACGCACACACACACACAAACGAAGTGGAAAGCCAGCCTCTCATTTCTTAAACTGTGTTCATTTAAATTACTGGGTGCACTGTCTCCCCCACTGTCACTCCAGCAATTAACATCCCAGACCATGAAAAGAAAAGCAACCATATATGGGCATTCAGGTCACTTAGAGGAAATCTATTGGGACATAGTACCACAGTGGGAATAATAGTTTAGGGTCTCATTGAAGGGATTGATCGTGAGAGAGTGGCAGTGGTGATGTCAGCTACAGCTGAAGTGGAACGTAGATAACATCCTTTAGTGTCCTGCCGAGAGAAAGATGATGAACGTTAAAGCAATGTTAAATGGACATTAAAAGGCACAAAAAAATTGATTAAAGTTGACTAAACACTTTTGGCAAAAGCAGAGGGACTTCTACTGCTTATCACATCTGATTTTGTCTTTTATCAAGCAGTGAATTACATTCACCCTTCCAGAAGAAAGTATTATATTATAAAAAAGTATTTCACTTGAAACTTAATAGTTGTTGTACTGTATATAATAGTTGTGCTGCTGTAGTGTGTAGTGTACTGTTTAGTTTAGTCGTGCAGGTTCAGTCTTATCTTTGTGTATTTATAGATGAGTATTTTCCCTGTGACAGGCAGCATTTTAACTATTAATGTCCAACAGTTACAACAAAGTCGTATGCTGAGTTGCTCAGTTGTGGGCGGGAAAACTGAACATGCTGTATTTTTGTATTTTCTTAATCAGGATTCCCTCTGCCTAATTACAAGCAAATTAATGCTCATGAATTAAAGCCACAGGACGTACTAGTTTGCCTGTTCAGTGGACAGTCTTGCCAAGTTTTCACCCTGCCAGATTAGAGATTTGCTCCAAAACGAATGTGTTTCTTTTCACTCAGCGTGGACTGTCTGTATCTTTGTGTCTATTGGTCATTTTCTGTTATACAGCATGTTATATATGTTTAGATAACAGTGATAATAACAAAACAAAAACAATATACAATATATACAAGCACATACAGTACATAGAAATCTATTCAGTGTTTTTTCCTAAGTTTGTGGTAGACTTAGCTGCACGTATTTGGAAGATACAAGAACTTTATCAAACCAAATTTCTGTGTGTCCCAGGCCAAGATAGGAATTGAGCTAACAATGTAAAGATCAACAAGCCACTGACAGATATGTTCAAATTTGATTCATTCAATAAATTGTGCTGTTAAGCAGAGACACTGTGACAGAACGCTGGAGAGACCGTGCCCAAAGCAGGGGACATGATCAGAAGGCAGAAGGCTTGCAGCAGCGATCAGATTTTGTATCTATTCGTAATATCTGTGCTAACTGCGGTGACTTTATTTGACACA
>NC_045753.1:7107323-7115246 GCF_008692095.1 Etheostoma spectabile
GTGCAACTTCAATAAGTGTCCCGCGCATGTTTCAGTCTGCATGTTTACAGTCAGAGCAGAGTGAATGCAGCGCCCACTTTTCATCAGTATAATGCACTGTAACTCCGGGATAATTATGGTCACCCAGTGAGTCCAGTATAGTCCCTAGTAAGAGAGACAGCGGGTGCATGTTTTGCAGTCCTCTCCTTTCCATACAACTCGTGTATTCTTCTTGTGATGGGGCGTCTTGAGGGAATCTCATACCTGCTGTCGTTGTCGCGATTCTCAGACCGATGTCCTCCATAACCCTAATGGGCCTGCAGTCTGTAGCTATCCACGTGGCATTTGTTAGCGTCTCTTTCCTTTTTTTATCGAAACTTACCCCCACGCTGCATCTAACGTAGCCTGCCGAAGCCTTGCGCAGCTGTCTGTTTCGTTGAATGATTTGCTGGTATCAACTGTCAAGGTGATATTTCAGACTGGAAGTACTCCGGTGATAAGAAAATTCAACTTTGCAGTATTTACAAAGCCTGTGAGCAACAAACTTTTACATTAATAAAGAAATAATAAAAACTGCGTTAACGCGCGATAAAAAAATTGTCGGCGTTAATGAATTAATTTGTTTATGCGATAATAACGCGTTAACTTGCCCAGCACTAGTTTTAACATTAAAACATGATTTATAAAATCATGCCAACAATTATAAGGCTATTTTAATAGAAATGTATTCTATGCAATAAAATGTATGGATAAAGGTTTTAGGTTGCCCTACACGTTATTGTAGGCCCAGTTTAGTATGCAGCTTCATTTTATACAATATATGTAGTAGGGGGTCCCTGCTCCATCCCTCTTTCAGTTAAGGGGCCCTTGGCCTAAAAAACGTTGAAGACCCCTGCTGTATATATATCTTCATTCAGACAAATAAACTGAATTAAAGCAGGAAGCCGTTCAGAGTTTAAATACTGCCTTTCTAACCATGCTTGGTGTGATAATGTAACTGAATCATTGAAAATGACCATCATGACCAATACATACAGCATAAAATGACGTTTTGCTTGCCACAGAGTGTGAAACATGTTATTGTCTGTCGTGTGACCAGAGTCTTTCCAGGTGGTGGTGAGAGGAAACGGCTTCCTCCACGCCAGGAACATCAACCAGGTGCTCTGCAGCTTCAAAATCAACGACACTGTTACAGTCAGTGAGTACGCCTACACTTTGCCTATCTTTTCATGTAAACCCAACTTGTCCGTAACGAGGTTTATACCAGTCTCTGTTTGGGTCATTTTTAGTCTTTTTGTCAGTGTAAGAACCTGTGTATTCCTCTTTGGAAGGTTTCAATTCAATTCAATTTCAATTCAATTTTACTTAAAGTATCAATTCATAACAAGAGTTATCTCGAGACACTTTACAGATAGAGTAGGTCTAGACCACAATCCAGAATTTACAAGGACCCAACAGTTCTAGTAGTTTCCTCCAGAGCAAGCAACAGTGTGACAGTGGCGAGGAAAAACTGCCCTTATGGCAGAAACCTCGGTGTTATCAGTACACTATAAACAACGGATATACGACTGTATATACACTGTGTATTTTTGATATGAATGCAACTTCCTCATACATCTCATGCTATGGCAGGGAAATAGTCAAATTCAAATGTAAAAAATATTGGCACAAAATATCAGCTTTTGGCAATATTAATTTTATATAGGGATAGGGATCATCTTCACAAGTAACTTTTTACTGAGTGTCTATATCTTTCAGAGGAATCTACTTTGGAGGAGCATACGTACATTTATTAAGATGTTGTCTTTGCCCCCTAGATGAAAAGCCGGCTGGTGTCGAAAACACATTCCTACTGTGTCCAGCTCCGGTCATTGATGAAGTTGGGAAGTAGGTGCCTCTTTTCCATGACTTCACATTCATCTTAGATCACATTATTTGCTTCAAACACACACAAAACACATACATGCATACAGGTGTGTACAGGGGAAACAGACCCTACGAAGCCTGCCATACATTAGCTCTTTTTACAATCCCCATCCGCGGCCGCATTCCTCTCTCTAGATCTCAGGGCAGCTTAGCAAAATACACGGGGCTCTGTAGCCGTGCCAGCACATACAGTGGTAAACCCTTCATGCATTTGTCTTGCTTCTGTCCTGAATTAAAACAGAGCGGTGAAAACAATTGGAGACAATTGGTTTTGGACTTGCATAGACACTAAGTAGGTCAAGACTAGAAACTTAGAAACCTAAAGGGAGTCCCTCCATGACTTTCTTAGTCTTTGATTTTATGGAAAGAGATCTGATATTCTGTTTTTGTTTTTTGTCTCGCTCACTCCTTTGTCATCTGTGTAGCTAAAGAAGACCAAAACTTAAATTCTTAAAGCAGCACTAATCAATATTTTTGTATTAACAATAGAGCCAGTGACTATGTTCATTGAAAAAGAGGGTCACTCCTAGTGACAAACCCACGGTAAATTATCATCCAGATCTGCAGTTTCTCTCAGCTCTACTGAGCATTTTAGCATCTTTCAGGTCATTGGTTTGTATGACCCCCATATTTACTGTTTTGGTTCAGTCTTACTGCTCACTTGAGTTATTTCCAGTTGCAGCAGGCAGCTGTTTTCTGTGGAAAAAGCTCTAAAAGTATACTGTGTGCTACCTGCCCAGCACACAACAGAAGAAACCGTTTGCTAACATGTTCAACGTAACAACTTTAAAAGACAATAATGTGTCAACGTGTTGTTTAAAGCTCGTTATGGCACCCTTAAGTGGTTCAAGCAGCGTTAGAGGCTTTCAAACTCCTGTTAAATACAAGACAATGCTCAAATGTACCATATACAACTAAGTATAGTCCTGTACGTTTGTGTCATCTTGGTACATGAACTTTACATGATTCAGGAGAATCTTTTATGAGCCTTATTAGACACTTAATGGGACTGTCTGATCATTTCTGTTCTTTGTTTAACAACCTGCCAGGACTGGGAGAAAATTATAGTGGATTGTATTTGTTAGTTCAGGATCAGGTCTATTGACATTCCATTTCAAATACAGTATGTTTCAATCTCTTCAATGTTCTCTGGCTCACTGGAGACAGCGGGATGTAAAAACTAAGACAACTGAGGTTGTTCACCACACGACAGTCACACAATTTTCTGGTGCAAACCAAGCAGCGGCCAGAGTCGCTTTTCGTCAGCTGGTGTATTCTCTTTTTAGAGCCAAGCCATGTTCCAAAGCCAACAATCCACAAACCTCTCTAACCTAAGTCTTTATGGGAAGAAAAGTACAACATGCCGCAGAAGAAAAGGTTCAGTGAACAGTGGTTAAAGACTTTAAACTACACAGAGAGACAAAGAGTTGATATTAGACCCTCTGTTAACACTTTTTTGATCTGCAATGGTATTTCTATTGGTTATAGCAGCATACTTCTATAATTATACGAAATCCTTCATTTTATTCTCCCATGGAAGTTATAAATCCAGTTGACAGTCAATATTTGCCCTGTCAGTGGTGTGGAAAGAGAGATCATTAGATTTAACTCTGAAGATATATTGATACCATAGAAGGGTTGTATCTTCCCATTAAGCCAGTTCAGTCCTGCCTTTGTGTATCTTTTTCTGTTTATGCCTTTTTTTGCCTTAAACTTTCCATCTTAGTAACACTTCACCTCCCGACTCTCCACTCCCAAACTTATCTTTTTTCCCCTCCCCCTCCCTGTTCTCTCCACCTCTGTCTTCGTGGTGCCACGTTGGCTCTTTTCAACAACTGTTTTGCCTCGCTGGTTGTTTTCCAGCCCCCCTTCACCCTCCTCTTTCTGCCCGTCTGTCCATTTTTTCTTTGTCTCCGTATCTGTCTTTTATTTTTCTCTGACTTTCTTTCATCCCCTGTCAGTCTCCCACTCTCTTTCAACAGTCTCCTAGTCCAGTGTTGGCTGATCAAAGCCATGGAGAGGCTGGCCCGGCCTTTCAAGTGTGTGTGGCCATGTGTTTGTATGCAGCTTGATTCTCAGCAGGGTGGAAAACCTTTAAAGAGACAGTTTAAACTGCTTCATTAATACTCAAACTAATGAAGTTACTTTTTGAACATTTAGCCGCTGTTCTGATTGTGAAACTGTGGAGGCAAATTTGACAATTTTCTTTTCACTTCACCCTAAATCCTTCTTTTATCATCGCTGCAGTGCAGTCTGGTCTTCATGTGGATAGTTCAGGTATAGAAATCGGTCTCTCTGCCCTTCTGGATGTGGCATCATGTCGTCTAGTTTGGCCAGTTATACAAAGGGGGGAAAAAAGTAAATAAGTCACGCTACCTTTCTGAGTGTTTGAATGTAGATTTTTCTTTAAAGCCAGCGTGACCCAGACCACCTAAATGAGTGACAGTTGAACTCTAGTGTAGTGCAGTGTGCGTGCGTGCGTGCGTGCGTGCGTGTGTTTTTGCTGGGACCGCCTGCCCTGTCTGTTGAACAGCTGTCAGACAGGCTGCCCTACAACTAACATTTCCTCCGCGCTACTTTATTTCCTCCACATCCTCAAATTCACACTGGTCGGTTTCCTCTGGCTCGTTCTTCTCTTCTCACCATTGCTTTTGTTTCTGTTCCAGGTTTCTGGGCTTTCTTCTGACAGGAATACAACAAAACAATTTAATTATAAGGCTGGCAATATTTTGCAATTTCATCATTAAAAAAAACAAGAATGTACAAAGTGTTGTCTGTGTTTTATCTCCAACACTGGGCAACGCACACCAAAATAATCTAGATTGATAAATATAAAGTTGAGGTATGAGGTTTTGGAGTGAACTGGCCCTTTAAGATTGTTTTGAAGGTTTCAATCCCTTAGTGCCCAGCTGTTTGTTGTCAGCAAGGTATGTCTGTTGTTGATAATGAACTTCTCCCAACATCCTGGCTCATCTCTCTTTTTGGCCTCCTTTTTAAAACCCAGACAGACAGCTCACTGAGTCAGAGTAAAGACTACAGGTTTATTGGTCATGTGGCCTGCTTTACGTCTGCCAGACCTCATTCACATCCACCTGGTCCCTTACCGATTAAGAACTGGGGGTTGGGCTGTTTACAACGCGTGGCGTCCATCCACATGTTTTGAAGATCTGAACGAGAACAGGCTCAAAAGAGGCAACTGGAGGTCATATGAAATTCTCTGAATTGTTTTTCCCCACTCAGAGGAGGAAGGGATTCTTCAGACCATCAAGAGAGACTCATGCCATTCCAAAAACTCTAAGAAGGCTAGTAGAGGAGTCTGGACATAGTTAAGGATCAGATTGGAGGATGGGCAGAGGGTTAGGGTTGGGTTAGATATGTTTTGTGTCCATCTATTATAGAAGAGACAAGAGAAGTTCTACTTTGGTGTATTTTACATTCCATAAAGGAAAGTGTTTGTGGCTCCCCGTTGAGATGATAGACTGGATATAAAGAGGGCGAGTGGCAGAGATTAGTATGGTGACATTTCTTGGAAAAATACTTGCCCAGAACCATAAAAAAAAAAAATCTGAACGAGCAGGTTTTTTTCTCCATTTCTTCAAAGTTCATCTATCCCCTCCTTGGCCTCCGTGCCTGCTGTGTGGCTCAGTGTGTCACACAATCACACCTACAGTTTGTTTATTCTCCTCTGGTTTTTAACCACAGTGGAAAACTTTGGTATTCAGTTCATTTGGGTTCAAGTTGCTGGATTACAAGTGAAACAGGGCTCGTAAACAAAAGTCACCGGACTCACCAAGTAGCTGATTTATTGGACACAGTTTTTGTAACATTTTGTCCTGCCAGGTTAGAGAGTTTGGTGACTGTTTAACTGTTTTTGGAAGTCCGGTAAACTTTGAAGAAATAACTGAATTGGAGCATAAGTCAAGACGTCTCTTAGTTTTTTGACTCATAGTCCCTCATGTTCTGTGGTTGTTTCCTGTTGGATCAAATTACATTCTCACATCTAACAAACTACCTGAGGGTTTGCAGGCCATTTGGTGACATGCTTTGGTGTGAACCAAAGTTCAGATGACGTCATTCTGGTCAAACAAACAGCTTAAGGAGGAACTGCTTCAGGCTAAATAAACTGATCCAAACATGCTTGTTTTAAGGTTACATCCCAACATGAAGATCCAGTACTTACTTGCCCTGCGTGTCTGTTGTTTTGTTTCAGGGTGATTTATCTCCAAGTGAGCATGAATGACGGTCTGTCGTTCATCAGCAGCAACGTGCACATCACCACCACAGAGTGTGTAAGTTCCCTGTTTGTGCAATTAACCTACGTTACTACTGCAGATTGTTCATCATTCAGTGTGTGGTTTGGTAGAATCGTAAAAGTGTCAATCGAAACTCGTAATGTTACAAATATCCTCCAAAGTGTCAGATAAACTGCAATAAAAGTCAAAAATAAAAATGGAATATAATTGCACCTGATTAGATTGTAATCAGTTTGTTTAAATTATTGTCTATACCGTTTTTGTTTCCTCCAAACTGGTGATGATCACTCACTTTAGATTTTGTATGTTTATGATCAAATTTCCATTTCTTCTTGTGTTGCATGTGGTTTCCACTCTTTTCCTTCTGTTTCTTCTGTCCTCCAACCTCACCTCTTTTCCTACACATTTGTTGTTTTGATCTCTGCAGTGACTTTCCTTACTCCCCTTTATCTCTCTCATCTTCCTTTTCTCAATTTTGTTATTTTCCCTCCTTTTTTCGGGAGCCAAACCACAGGGGTTTGTAGTAGCCATCCACCCAAAAAAAGATCCTCTGAACCCTCCCTTATGTGGCATGAGAAAAAATATTAAGGAAGCAGGTTCCTGACTGTGAGGCTTGCCGGATCAATCTCAACATTTTGAATGTGAAAGTGAAAGAGGAGCATCAACTGGAGTGCTCTTGTGCAAAAGCATTTCCCCTTGCTCAATGGTGATACTCTTGTAGCCCCCAGGTGTATAAATGTATAGAACTGTGTCAGCAGGAAGCAGGATGGAGCTTTATTCCCTTAAAAACAAGATTGAACAAGATGCAATTCAAGACAATTTAAAGCAATTTAACAAAATCAAACACTTATGTTGGAACATTTGGGCCAAAGCCATAGCAGACTCCGACCCGGCCGAAAGGAAACATGCTCTTTGAAGCCGTTCTCCCTCAGTCAATGTGACATCATATCCGTGAAAACACTGTAAATTCAAACAGCTGTGTTGTGGTTCATGATATACAGAGTCCAATTAGACATACCATTGCAATTAGCTGCTTTTCACCACTAAACTAAATCATATAGGCTGAAGTCACACCAGGCTCAACGATGCACGACAAGTTGCTAACTTGTGAAAGGCCTGGTGCGACAAACAACATGCAAGCTAAAGTCTGTGGAGAAATCAAGAGTAGAAACAAACTCCACAAACAAAGTGCCACTCTTAGTAGCCTTTGTAATTATTCCACAAAAGTGCCCATTTAGCATGAGAAAACACACAGGTTGTGTGTAAGAGTGACAAGCTAAACCATTACTTCACAAATTCTGCTCGACAGCTGTTGAAAGTTGTAATAAACTGGCTGATTGGAAAATTTCAGAGAAATAATAATGATCTTCCAGAGACGGACCCCACTGCTGAGTTCAGTTAAATCCCCCCCTTGTCTCTGCCACAAGATAGATAGAGGAAAGTCTAACCACAGATGATGATCCTCATCTGTGGTCTGTAATGGGAACCACGTTTGGCTCTTGGGGCGCCTGCCTTGCGTAAAGTGTGCAAACTGATGGATTCATTCAGGGATGCCACAGCTTACAATTACCACTTTCATCGAGAAAAACAAGAAAATTAGTATTTAAAGTGGCAGAATGGACAAAGAAAGTACTATTAGTATTATTACTGGATGTACAACATCCTCTGTTTTTTATTCCCACTACTACTACTTCTGGTGGCTTACTTTCAAAAAGTCAGCATTGGGGTCAGCATTGTCCGAACAGTTGTGGTTTAAGTATCTGTC
>NC_045753.1:7115256-7115381 GCF_008692095.1 Etheostoma spectabile
TTGGTAAATCTAGGTGGAAGTTAGCACTTGTGAAGTCACACTGCCCTTCTTTGGTGCAGCAAGTCCGAGTCAAGTCTCGAGTCCCTGATGTTCAAGTCCAGGTCTGAGTCATTAAAGAAGAGTCT
>NC_045753.1:7115391-7120324 GCF_008692095.1 Etheostoma spectabile
CGAGTTAAGTCACCCTCACCTGAGTCCGAGTCAAGCCTTGAGTCCCCAGTGTTCGAGTCCAAGTCACTAAAGAAGAGTCAAAGTCAAGTCAAGTCCGAGTCAAGGTTGAGTCATCATTACATGAGTTCAATTTTGAGTCTCAGTTCCCCAGTGTTCGAATCAGAGTCACCAAAGAAGAGTCTAAGTCAAGTCTCGACCCCCCAGTGTTCAGAGTCTGAGTCCAAGTCTGAGTCACCCAAAGAAGAGTCCCAAGTCCCAAGTGAAAGTCAAGTCACCATTATCAGTGTTAGAGTCCAAGTCTTCTGCTCTATTGTGTGTTCACAAATGGAAAATTTAGCACTACTCTTTCCAGCAGCGGCTGTAAAATCCATGAAGGCAAACTTCCTGACCCGCATCCCTCTGCATCTTTCTAATGTGAACATGTAGTAGGGTGCACGCATCGTGAACTACAGTCGCAGATGGAGGATAAACGCGCGTGTGTGTGTGTGTGTGCCCTCTAGTTTGATGGAACCATTCTTCTGATCACCATGCTGGTGTTATTCCTGCTGCTGGCCATGCTCTTCATGTGGTGGTTCTGGCCTCTCTGCTGCACTGTGGTAAGAAACTTAAACTACTTTCAGGACGTGGTTGATTTTAAAAAGTAAATACTTGAATTACAGTTATCCAGAGCTTCAACGAGGTGTGTCTAAACTCTAAAGAGGAAATAGGCACCTTAAGGGTCTTAACAAAGAAAGTATTAAAACCCTTAAGAGGTCCTCTGAGATGTGTTGCAGCTAATGTGATTATTGTGTTTGTGAAAAGCTAAACAATGTCATCGCTTATTGTTCCAAAGGTGATCAAAGAACCACCTCCTCCACCTCCGCCTGAGCCCGTGAGTCAAAATCCACACACACACACAAACACACACACACACACATATTTACCCACCAACTGAAGGAGAATTTGTGTCTTACTTATAGTGTAGTTTTAAAAAGCAACAATGAAATAAATATGATGCAAGTGTAGCAGAGTTGATTGATACAGTATGTTTGTTAGAAAGTATACAAGAGAGGGAGAAAAGTCTTGATTGTGTAATCATTATTTGTGTTTTAGGAGTCAGATGACGAAGATGGCCTGCCCAAGAAGAAGTGGCCCACTGTGGATGCCTCATATTACGGAGGAAGAGGAATCGGAGGGATCAAGAGGATGGAGGTGACAAGATGTCAAAACACAGACAATCATAATTCAATCTAAAACCACTCAAATAAAACAGAGGGGAAAACTGAACCACTTTAGGTGACATTCACCGCTTCTTTTGTGCTGTATATTTATGTATTGTCTGCTGTCTGTAGGTGCGTTGGGGAGGGAAGGGCTCGACCGAGGAGGGGGCTAAGCTGGAGAAGCCCAAGAACGCCGTGGTGAAAATGCCGGAGCAGGAGTACGAGCCCTTTGAGCCCAAACCTAAGAAACCCCACAACAAGAAGGCTCCTCAGAACCGGAAGTGGTACACGCCCATCCAGGTAAACACAGACTCCGTTTCTCTTTAGCTCCAACAGACAATAAATGTCCTGTATTGCCAGGATCAGACTACACAACTTACCCCGATTTTGACCCGACAGACACATCGCAGACAAACATTCAAAGTGCCTGATAGTGATGGTCGGGACAGACTAACTCATGTTTTTACTTCTCCTAGAGTGACATAATCAAAGATCCGCAGCCTAACGTCTAAGACACTTCACGACCGCCATGCAGAAAGTCTAGCATGTCCGAATTTTTTGTCTTTTTCTGCCTAGTGTGACATGTACTACAATGTATTCCTTGACCAATAGGAAGAGAGAGCGCTCTCTGCCTCTCTGGCACACATATCTAAACATGGGGAAAAGCAGGAAAGACACTACTGCTGCTGTCTGGTGAAGGAAAGATACACACAGTGCCCATATTGGCTTTTTTCAGGGATCACCCCGCTTCCCAGCATTGCACGCTAGTGGGCTCGCCACTAGCAGTTAACTGTTTCTTTTAACTTTGACCACTCACAAACAAAGAAAACTACTGACTCAGTCTCCTACAACCTGATTGGACGAACTGGATTTCAAAACAGACCATAATGATGGCTTGTTTGGAAAACAATCTCTTATTTTATGAAAATGGTTCACCGAAACGTGTTTCTAAAAACATTTTAAGTGAGAAATAAGCTATGCAGTTGCTGAATCTGTATTTATTGCTGATCAATAACGGTCAGTTTAAAAGATTTTTGTGAGTTTTTGAGGGGCTGCTGCTCCAACAAAGCGTCAACTTATGAATGTGCTAAAATCAGTCTGGGGGCTGGTCGGTGTCATACTTGTAGTGTGACTTTTTGGCAATATGTCTCTCTAGTCTGACATAGTTACTGTAATGAAAGACGAAAAACAATTGTGTAGTCTGATCCTGGCATAACAAAATGTCAACCTTTTAGGAACTCAGAAATCCACCTTGTTTACAGTTTAACCGTTTTTGAGCTCTTGCTCAGCGAGTCTGAAATAACTGCAGGGGGGCAGACTATTCTCAATCCACTGAAAAAGAAAGTGAACTCCTCCAACTGAAGTTAAAACATGAAAAAGCACCACGACTGGAGCTGCAAAGTTTCTACTTGACAGCAGGGAAGAATAAAGCCTTTTCTGGACATATTTATGTAGACTTAGTTGCAAAAGCACGTACTTGTCCAACAATCATGGGCACACATGGCTAATGTCATTTTATGGTAATCTGCAGACAGAGAGACATTATTAGACTTGGCGTCAGTGCCGTTTGTGCTATAATAACACATTACAATAACGTTCTGTGTAGTAACACTGGCTTTTTATACAGTAGCAGCACTCACTGTTATCTGTACACACTGCTACCTTACAGCCGTATTTTCAACATGACACAGTTGACTTTATACTCTGACTAGTGACTGTGTGTTGGGTGGCACCTGAATATCCTTTTATTAGTCAAGGTACTTTAAAGATAATGACTTCCTTCCTCTCAAGTAAGTGCCAGAGAAGCTCAGGAGCCTTCACGTTTTTAGTCAAATCAAATGACAGCAGCATCTTACACCTCCTTTAAGGAAGTACAGTCTATTTATCTCTGTGGCTGATCTGTTTTTGAACCTTTGTTTTTCCTCTGGCAGATTGTTGTTTTTTGTGAAAGGGAACGCTCTGTTAACTGCTCTATTTGTGGAAGCAAAGGAACTGATTCACAGAGAATTAACACATCTTCAGTTAAGCAGACAAGAACCAAAATATGGCCAAGTGACTAATCAGCAAAGCTTCAACCAGAGAGGAAGGAACTAATTAGTAGAATCAGCAACTGCAGTGTTAGCTCTGAAGGAACGCGGCAGACGGCCCAGACCAAACGGACGCTGATACAGTATTAATAGGATTTGAATAAGTTATAGATGATTTTGGGAGAGTTTGGTGCCCAGATGTGTCCAGCTGTTGACAGCCCCTCCCCGCCTCTCCTATGTCCTCTACAGGGTAAACTGGATGCTATCTTGGCTCTGTTTCGCCGCGGGTACGACCAGGTCTCCCTGATGAGACCCCAGCCTGGGGATCATGTGAGTACCTCAACGCTATTTCATTTCATCAAATGGTTTTAACCACACCAACTCGCCTTCACTTCCCCTGTTCCACATGTTTGGCTTCAAGTTTGTCCCTCCTGCTGCGTTTTAGACCTGTGATGACCCACAGATGCATTGCCCTCATTTTCCTTTCTTCCCCTTTCCTTTCTATCTTCATTCATCCGTCATGTTTTTCCCAGATTCTTTTTACACGTCTTTTCTTTTTGAGATTTAGTTGAGTTCACAGTTTGTTTTTTGTTTTTTATGTAACCTGTAAAGGCTGATTTATACTTGTGCACTGTTGTGTCTGCTACGTTATAGCGAATCTCTTTAAGATCTAGTGTGTGTGTGTGCGTGTGTATGTGTGGGGAGAGTGTGATAAAGCGAGTGAAAGAGTGACGGGGGATTGCTCTAGAGCGGATACCAAACTTTATGCACAGTCTACAGTATGTAACCGACTCCGGCGGAGGAGACGGAGAAACACTGCCAGGGTATCCTCCAGTGGATTGCACCACACCGGGTCTAAGTTGTCCCCCACCAGGCCTAAGTCATTGGGAATTATTTTATTATTTTACAATACTTAATTGTTTTATGTATTTTTAGATACGTTTTTAAACTAGGCAGCTCGGTTGAAAATCTCCAGTTAGCTTTTTGCTGACTTATTGGAGAGCCAGAATCAGTCTAATAGCTTTTTTTAATTCTTAAATTTGCAATTGCGTTTATGATTCTGTTATCACAGAAACTGTTGGGCTCTACATTAATCCTGCCATCAGTTAGGCCCTTGTTGAGAAAAAAAAATACTTGCCACAGCCCTGAAGTGTCTCCCCTGTGCCTTCTTACGACAGTGGGGAAGCCGTAGCAGGAAAAGTTAACCCTCCCCATAATCTCATGTTTTTCATTGAGAAGTACCCAGAAATGAGTAGAAGAAACTGTAACGCTACCAAGCCAAGCAGACCAATCACACAGTGCGTTTACATGCACAGCAGTAACAGGGGTTAAGTTAACAACCAGGTTCTGCCAGTTCTTCCTGTATACATGAGTGGGAAGAATAACGAGTAACTCTACCTCCGGTACAATAGGTGGCGCTCTGCCAACATACAACTGGTCAGAATAAGGTTTTTTCTTCAGGTTGACCTTTGTCAAAATCACAACTTGGAAAGCAAGAAAATGTGTGTCTCCTTGTCCTTCCAGAAATGGGTCTTCTTGAAAGTACTTGCCATGGGGAAGTTCTCAATGGATATAAAGGTTTAAAGATGTGCTATGAATTCCTACATGATTTCAATTTTGTCTCAAATCGTAGGCATCTCTCCTTGATCCGCTAGCTGTCTTCCCCCTGAATACACTGTGAAAAAGCCCGGTCTCAGGAGACAACAC
>NC_045753.1:7120334-7124365 GCF_008692095.1 Etheostoma spectabile
GTAAACATCAAGCAAACACTAGGGGCACAGGCTGTGCACCAAAATACAACAAACCACGTTCCAGCCAATCACCGACAAGTAGGGCTGCACAATTAATCGAATTTTAATCGCGATCACGATTTGGACTTCCCACGATCAAATTTGCGTGAAAGGATTATTTTATAAAAGGTCATTTCATTGAACGTCCGGGTTTTTTGCAAAGCCAATCTCCCGCTCCATAAAGCCGTCTGCTCATGAGCCAGTCAGAGTAGTTCACTGCACCGTGCAGCTAAGTTCTAGATGTAGACAGTCACGAGGACAGAGTAGCGTGAGGAAAACTCAACAGATAGCAGTCGGTAATACGTCAGTCTCAAGGTTTACAGTTTACCAGTAAACGCAACACTTTGTCCCATTTGTTGTTTTAGACAACAGCAGTGACCGTGTAGTTAGCGTTTGTTAGCTGTTAGCTAGTAGCGTCTGTTAGCTGTTAGCTTCTAGGACGCACCGTGCTAATGTCCTCGCATCCGCTGCAATGCTGTTTAGGATACGGTTTATTTGCGTTACATGACCCATTCGTCTGTAAAGCGCGTGCCTGTGTTGGATCTTTCTAAGCTCTCTCGTCCTACTCTCTCTCCTCTTACTCTCCGCCCCGCACACAGCGGCCGCCGGTCCACACTTCTGATGTTGTCTACCGTTTTAATTTTCATTAACAAGCTGATATTGTTAAGTATGAGGGGGCAAACCTGTATTTGTACCAGTGTTTCCGGGGTAACTGTTATCGCGGCGCTACGGCAAAGAACACAGAAGAAGTTTGATGCAGCTAATTCAGTTGGTAGAGTCACAGCGTGGGAGACGGAGCTGCTGTACCGAAGCCTGGACCAGGACCCGAGATGTGACCCATGGCCAGAATATATAGTTCATAAAATGCAGCGCAGTGAAGATACAGACGTTTAATACACACGACGTGTGTACCGCCGTTCGACCCGTGCTGGACCTGTTCATAATGATCAGCCGTCTCTCTGTGAGTAGCGCCATCACACTCCCCTCCAGTTATAAATAGCCATGTGACAATAAAATTTGTTTTGGTTAAAATCAACAAAATAATCGCGATTATCATTTTGGCCATAATCGTGCAGCCCTACCGACAAGATGGTTGGGGGAGAGGGTGGGGGTTTGTGATAGTTTGTCAGTTAGTCATGACAGTTACGGAAACATGGGGGGAGCATGCCGGAACTCATAGTGCACTTTTATAGCTTGTGTTGTTTTCATTTTCAGATTTGAGTCGCACATGCTCAAATTTTAGCGGTTTATGACATAACTGAAATTCGAAATCCATGAAATAATGAACTTTTCACATTGCAAACAATAACAGAAGATGGAAATCTTTTCAAAAACGTTTTAGGTATCTATAATTGTTTGATTGCTAGCTCAAAATGTCATTCCAGTGACAGCCTTTTTGTGTTTGATTGCTAAGTTGTAGCCAGCAGTGAACAAACTTGGTTATGTAGGTCCATTTTTACTGTGTTGAAATTACAGAAGTCTCTCTTTAGCATCTTGTAGGCTACTTGTCTCAAAGTAACGCATGCACGACTCACATCTGCACCCGACTCACATCGGGCAGTGACAGTTGCTGTTGTTTTTGGCACTGTTGCTTCCAGCTGCTCTCTTCTATTTCCAGGTCAAAAACCACTGCAGGGGAGTGTGGAGGGGCAGTTATAACCTACAGGGCATGTGCAAACGCGTAGCCCAGCTTAACCCTGTTAAGGATTATAGATGCACCTGTACCCCGGTTACTAAAGGAGTTACATGTATCTATGAGAACAGTTTGTGGCTAGGGTTAGGTGTTTACATGGAGTTAGAGAAACCAGGGTATTGGCTTAATCCAAATATAAATTGTTTTTTAAACCATGTAAACGCAGTTGTGGCGGTCTGCATCACTGCAACGTGAAGTTACATTTCTGGGGAATTGCAAGTCAGGCTACAGCGTAGGGTACGGTGAAGGGTGCTTATATAGGCATACCTACGGCTTAGATTCAACGCAGGACCATAAATCAGGCTTAACTCCACAAAATGAAATGCTCCTTGGCCTTGAAAGTAGTGGTGGGTTAGGTCACTACTGTAATCCATCCTTGGGGGATAGTATTTCTCTCAAATGGAAAAAATAAAGGCTGAGAAACCCAACATTACGTTCCAAACTGGTTTAGTTTTAAAAGTCTTCTAGTGTGTCTATAGTCTGAAAATGCTTCAGTCATCTGAAGCCATTACTCATCTCGTCCTCCATCTGTGTCTCCCTCTCATTGACTCCTGGTGTTCCTGTGCTGGCTAACACCTCCGCTGGCCCGTATCCTCCCCGTTGAGCCAGCTCACACCTGCTTCACATTAGACACCATAAATCGCATAAAAAGCAAAACCGCAGCTCGCACCCAGACACATCCTTGTAGCTCGATAGGAGTGCTTTTTCTGATGGGTTCGTGTGTTTGAGCTTGTAAAATCTTCTCTCCTCGTTTCATCAGCCACATGGTTTAGTTTTAATGCCTGGAGCCTTTGTTTTAAAAAAATCCCAAGATAACAGTTTGGTATGAATGTGGAGGTCACTAAGTACATAAAGCTCTCTCGCGATGTTTTAAATCAGTCTGTTACATTCAGCAAAGTCAGTTTTAATGTATCAAGGTGTTGGGTGATTCATTATCATTTCACCCCCGTCCTGTCGTCTCTCCACTGGCTGCCTGTCGTTTTTAGAATTCATTTTAATCTATTGGTTTTTTAATCTCGAGATGGGTGGCACCACATATTATCCGATATGCTGGTTTTTGCACACCCAGTCAGGAGCACTTAGGTCCGTGACCGCTTGTGACGTCCGATTTAAACGCAAACGCTGAAGACCAGAGGGACAGAGCTTTCTCGGTGGCAGGTCCGAAGCTCTGGAACTCTCTCCCCCTGAACTTAGAGCCGCTTCCTCTATTGAGAGTTTTAAATCACTTTTAAAAAACTCATCTCTTGCCTGGCTTTTAACACAAGCTGAGCTGTGACATTTTGTGGTTGTATTGATTCGAGCAAGCTTTTATCTGTGTATTTGTTGTTTTTGGCATATCAATTGTATATCTGGATCTATTGTTATGCCTTCTCTCTATGTTTTATTTATATGTAACAGCACTTTGGGGCGGTAGTGACTGTTTGTAAATGTGCTATATAAATAAACTTTGACCTTGATCATTTCCACCTTTACCAATCTTGATGGACACTTTGTAATTTTGGCATTAGCATACAAACACACTAAAATAAGATGGTGAACATGGGAAACATTATACCTGCTAAACATCAGCATGTTAACATTGTCATTGTGAGCATATTAGCACGCTCAATAGCAGGGTATATGCTAGCTCGTGTCCAAAGAAGTTTAAAATCGAGAGCAACTGGACTTGGTTAAAGATGCTTGAAGTCTTCAGTTCTTACTGAACGGTAGGGAAACCCAGCTGTTCAACTTCTGTGGGTTTGTTGTCAAGGTGATCGATAGCGCTTCGTTGGTTAGTGTTACTGGCTGTTGTAATGACAGCCGTTATGGTTGTTGGAGACCCCCGAGGCCATGCCTGAACCACCATCGTCCTCCCTTGGATAACACTGACCTGGATGACTAGGGTCCTTTACAGACATCATGCTAGATCGTAGCTACCAAACGTACTGTAAAGTAGACTATCTATGACATTTAACGTTAGACAGCCAATCAACGGCATTTTTACATCTTGGTATAAGCATGCTGCATGCTTATTGGCTTACTGACGCAGATAAGATTTACTCCTTAGGTATTGAAGTTTGGGTACTGAATGACGAGGCATCTTTGATACTAAGGAGGCAATTCAGTCGGTGCCTAAAAAGTATTGAGTTCAGTACCCAGCCCTTGGTACTTGCATAGTAATCCATTTACATTTGGTATCCACTAGGATCTAGCATGTACCTAAGAACAGCTTTGCAAAGCTGCTAGCATGGCTGAAGACTGCAGTCTGCAGTACTGTCCACAGTAGCTCCGTGATTTGGAAAACATGCTTACCGAGGTG
>NC_045753.1:7124375-7125574 GCF_008692095.1 Etheostoma spectabile
GGTGGCCCTGAGGCTGTTGCTGTTGCTGTTGAATAACTTTGTACAGCCACCGGGACGGCTCTGCCGATGTTCTCTGCTAACGCGGATTCGTTGGACATTTCACAGTGTGACCATGGCCGACAGTAGCTTACCGTAGCTCGTCGGGTGGGCGGGGATAGGCCCTTGCTGGCCTTAATGCAAGCGAACATGACAGATCAGTCAAAGTGAGCCCCCCCCCGTGACTGGCTATAGTGGCTACAGGTCATAAGTCCGGCACCATTCATAAAAGTGACACTAAAAACTCAAGTACTCTTCAAATACGTTTCTCCAACTGTGTTTATTATTTTATAATCACGTTTATCCAAGTTCAAGAGTCCATATCCCCGGATAAGATGTTTTTGTTCGTATTTTGACATATACAACATACACTGACCTCCTCGAGCTTTTATTTTGTTACTTCCGGTTACCGGCATTTCATTTGCATATACTAATATTTAGTTTCACCCAAACGATTATATTTAATATTTAGATTTAACATTTAGATTTAGATTTAACATTTAGATTTAGATTTCACATTTAGATTTAGATTTAACATTTAGATTTAGATTTCACATTTAGACTTAGATTTAACATTTAGATTTAGATTTAGCATTTAGATTTAACATTTAACATTTAGGTCGTTATCAAGTTCAAGAGTCCATATCCCCGGATAAGATGATTTTTGTTCGTTATTTGACAATAAAACATACACTGACCTCCTCGAGCTTTTATTTTGTTACTTCCGGTTACCGGCATTTCATTTGCATATTAGCTAATATTTATTTCACCCAAAACATTAGATTTAACATTTAGATTTAACATTTAGATTTAGATTTAGATTTAACATTTAGATTTAACATTTAGATTTAACATTTAGATTTAGATTTAACATTTAGATTTAGATTTATATTAGATTTAACATTTAGATTTAGTTTACATTTAGATTTAGATTCACATTAGATTAGATTTAATTTAACATTTAGATTTAGATTCCATTTAGACTTGAATTTAACATTAGATTTGATTTAGCATTAGATTTAACATTTAACTTTAGGTGTAAATTTAATATTTAGATTTAACTATTTAAAATATTTCTAAGTTGACAAATATTGTTGTAAAGTGCAAGAAAGTGACTCTCAAAATTTCATACCAGTTTTTAACATTATTTAAAGCTTAAATGG